>NC_048444.1:10172631-10417631 GCF_004353265.1 Vitis riparia
ATCTAGATCCAGAACTAGATGCAACAAAATCGAGCCCTATTTTTCCATGCAGGTTACCTTATATGATGCTTAAGCTAACAAGACCGAAGCTGAAACCAGCCCTCAAGACATTAATCATCACAATATACAACTATAGGCCCTGTGTGAGACACCAAGCTCACATGTATGTCTTGAGTTAGGATGCGTTGGAAAACAACTTTAAGGAAGGATATAAAATTCATTCTCCCAAAGTCCCAATAGAAAATGGATTAAAAAAAAAAAAAACAGACTAGAATAAATGCCAGATATTAGAATCGTATATATGTCCTTTTTTCCTAGAAAATTTCATTTTTCCCAGAAATTTCAACAAACGTCTGCATCTTAAAGGACTTTAATCTTTGGATGATAACAAACCATTTATGCTAAAATAGTCGTAAAGGACGTAAACAAAAGAGAAAACCAAAAGCAATGGAATTTTTATTTTTTTTATTTTTTCTGAAAACCGAGATTCTGAGATGGGAAGAAAAAAATGGGAAAGTGCCAAAAACTTTACATAAAACAAGCCAAAAAGAAGATTGGGGCCAACCTCAACCTTGATGCTTTTTAGCTCCAACAATGTCTCTCTCATAGTGGCCCATTGGTAGGGCTAGGGTTTTGAAGAAAAAAAATTACATAGAGAACAGAGCATAGGATGGGAAGCTGGGAAAGTAAACAAAAATAGTATAAAAAACTAGGTTTTATGCTTATGTGGATAGATGGGGGCTATTTTAAACATTAGTTTTGGAAGAAGCCCACTTTTAATATTAAGTTTTTGAGGAAGCCCATTTTGGCCCAAAACTCCACTCCTAAAGTTTGAAGGGAGCGATTCGTCAAGCTTCGCTAACACAAGTATTGAAGGATGCACGTGTACAAGGAATGGATCTCAATGTAAAAGTGTCTTATTTTAGGAAAATTCTACAGTACCCCTTTGGTACCTACCCAAAAAACAATCTTGACCATTGGATGAAAATGGTTCAATCTGGACCGTCCAATTGGTTTATGTATTTTTTAAAAATTTAAAAATATATAAAAAAAAATAAAAGCAAGTTTCCAGTCACTTGATTTCCCGCTTCTATCTTGCTTAATCTTGTCCAAAGACAAAAATTTATCTGATGGGTATTACACTTGACGCCTATTTTCGGAGAGGTGAGCTATTAGTTTGATGGGCATTACAACTTTCCTGGATTTTAGAGAGTTAAGCTTCAGGAATTTGAGGGTGTGGAGATGGAATTTTCGGGTGAAATGAATATTTACAGAGAGAGTGAGCTGAGTAGGGATTTTGAAGGAGAAATCAAAAAGAGGAGAAATCAGCAAGAAAAGAATCAGGCAGGCTTTGGCAGATCCGAAACCAATCTCCCCCTACATGCAACTCTACCTACTCTCCCAGAACAGGTACTTCACTCATCTTATGTTATATGGTAGTGATTGAAATGTCAAAAATTTCCGGCAATATTTCTGAGAAAAACTATATTTTTACCGAGTTTTTGGAAAATTTCCCAATATTTCCTACTAGTCCAAGCCACGCACAAACATGATAATTTGACCGATTCAAAAATATCAGTAAAATTTTGGTATTTTTATCGATTTTTTTGGGGAAATTTCCCTATATTTCCTACCGGTCCAGGCCGCGCACAAGGATACAAAATCTGTCCAATTTTTTTTAAAAAAACAAAATATACTATTTGGTAATCTGGTCATGATTTGTAGGCAAAGGTTGTGTTTTTCAACCTGGCTAAAAAATCGTGGATTTAGGGTTCATGAAATTTAAATCGAATGGCACAAAAGCAAAAAGACCCCTCAAACAGATCCAAAAATGGGGGATGGATTTTGTTGAGAATCAAATGGGTATTGAAAAAAAAAAATGATAACATGATTAGATTAGTACCTGCGAGGATTGAGAGTGGCTGGAGTTGGAGCCTTTTTAGGCATTCTTGGTCTGGAGGCTTTTTAGGGATTCTCGGTCTGGAGTGAGAAGAGGCCGGAGCTGGAGCCTTTTTAGGCATTCTTGGTCTGGAGGCTTTTTAGGGATTCCTGGTCTGGAGTGAGAAGAGGCCTTCTTGACGCCCAGCCCTAGTGTGAGAGGTAGTTAAAATAGGGCATTTTAGGAATTTATCTTTGTATATAAATAATTAATAATTATCCATTTATATTTTGTTTAAATCATTACCATTAGTAATTATCCATTTACATTTTGATTAAATCTTTACCATTGAACTTTCGAATTTTATTACTGATATTTTATGAATTAAAATTAATTTGATAAGATAAATTATTAATAATTTTAATTATTTAAATACATTAATGTTAATAGAAAAAATTGTTATCACATATTTTTAATAAAATTTTAGAAATTAAATATCAAATAAAATATTTTATATAAATAATTTTATTTTTCATTTAAAATATAATAAAATTCTAGACTTTTGAGTGTTAGAAATAATAATACAACATGGATTTGAACCTAAATCTCAAATAAAATATTTTATATAAATTGAACTTTTGAATTTTATTACCGATATTTTGTGAATTAAAATTAATTTGATAAGATAAATTATTAATAATTTTAATTATTTAAATACATTAATGTTAATAAAAAATGTTATCACATATTTTTAATAAAATTTTAGAAATTAAATATCAAATAAAATATTTTATATAAATTAATTTTATTTTTCATTTAAAATATAATAAAATTCTAGACTTTTAAGTGTTAGAAATAATAATGCAACATGGATTTGAACCTAAATCTCAAATAAAATATTTTATATAAATTAATTTTATTTTTCATTTAAAATGTAATAAAATTCTAAACTTTTGAACCTTTTAGTGTTAGAAATAATAATGCAACATGAATTTGAACCTAAATCTCAAATAAAATATTTTATATAAATTAATTTTATTTTTCATTTAAAATGTAATAAAATTTTAGTCTTTTAAACCTTTTAGTGTTAGAAATAATAATGCAACATGGATTTGAACCTAAATCTCAAATAAAATATTTTATAGAAATTAATTTTATTTTTCATTTAGAATGTAATAAAATTTTAGACTTTTGAACCTTTTAGTGTTAGAAATAATAATGCAACATGGATTCGAACCTAAATCTCAAATAAAGTACCTTGATATGATATAAAATACCATTTATTAGTGTTATATTGTTTATTTGAAATTATGAATGTTGACTTGTGTATAAAATAATAATAAAAATTTGAGGGACAATAAAAGACATTTTGTTTTTATAATTGTGTGTTTCTAATTAAAATTTCATTTGTTCAAATATTTAATTAAAGTATGAGTATATGTTACTCATTAAAATTAAATTAAATTCTTTTGATCAGGTGCAAAATGGTACGATTGAGGAGAACTAGGAAATTACTAAGGGGTAGTGGACCTTGGCCGTGTTTGGATACAATCTTGAACTACAAAAGGGACTCTAGCCATTCTACAAATGAACATGTGGATCATGTGGCTAATATGTTCAAACATTTTGAAGAGGAATATATCTTAGAGTCAAACCGTAAAATGCATATTCTACAAATGTCATTAACAGAACCTGAGAAAAAAGTTCTTGAAAATATATGGGAATCCATTCAAGAAGGGCCTCATGGTTTCACAAATAGGTCTTTTGATGACCTAGTAGCTATTTTCAAGGAACACTGGGAAACATGCTTCGTGAAGAATGTCATCAGACGAACAACAGTGCTTTCTATTTCTTCTAACTTGCGAAATGCAAGATTTTCAAATTCTAGTAGGTATAAAAATCTTAGAGGGTTATGGTTATTGAAAACAACTTCTAGAGTTATAGAAGACACTGTGTATAATCCTAACATTGTTTCTTTTAGTTTCAAGGGAGAAGATTAGTTTTCCTTCTATTTATTACATTTTTTTATGTTTTGTACATAACATGTAAATAATTGATATGCCAGACATGACATGTATATTTATCTTGTTGATGTGGCATCTCTCACAAAAAAATTCTTTAGCTCGCATAACGTTGTTAAGTTGTATGCAAGATGATCTTATGATTGAGTATGAGGTATATCAAACTTCTCATGAAATGTGGGAAGCGTTAAAAGAAAAGTATGGTGGACTTTCAGCTACGAAGCTTAGAGGATTTGTAATGAAATTTGGAAATTACAAAATGCGACTAAACCATACAATGAAACAAGATCCTAAGGAGATGAAAAGAATGATAAAAGAGCTTAAAACATTTGGACATTATTATATTTTAAAAAATTATAAATTAATTGATATAATTTTAAAAAATGCCTTTTTGCTATGCTATATAAAAAAGATAAGATAAAATAAAAAAAAGATTTAAAGTAAATAAATTATTTTTATTTGATAATTTAAATTTATTTTAATTAGTTTAACTCATCGATCTAATGATTAAATAATGATTAATATTTTTTTTTTAAAAAAACTCTATTTTGTTACAAATATTTTCAAACTCATTGTTGTCAAATTCAAAACTTAATTCTTATCGGTATGCTCACTATGTTGCAGGCTACACAGTTGCTTAATATAAGAGGAGTTTATCTTATTTTGAGTAGTCTTACTGCATCTTGACTTAGAAAGCCAAATATGTAAGATTTTATATTTGTCACTTAATTATTTGAATATAGTACATAGTTTTAATTAGTTGTAAATTACATTCATAATGCTGTGTTTTAAACAGGAGCAAACAATCATTTGAGGAGAATGATCCCCCTTCAAACCCAAAACTTCCTATGGGTTCATGGCTTTATTATTTGTAAGAATATATATACATATATAGTTAATTCATTTTGGATATTTATTCATATGTTGAAAATATAATCATTTTTATGTGATGTTTTTTGCAGTCAAGAACAAGTACTCGCAAGAAAAAAAGATAACAAGGAATTGATAATAAATCATGATGTAAGAAAAGAAATGAATATTTGCATAATATGTTTTTTAGTCAACTTTTATACTCTATATGATAACTAACTAATTTAATATTACAGTTGCGAAAAGAGATTGGGAAAAAGTGGCAATCCCTTTCAAATGGAGAAAAAAAAGAGTTCTTAGAGAAGTCTAAAAAATGCCCTCATGAATATATAAAACAAAAGGGTCGAAACTCAAAAAATGCATCAAAGGTAAGAAATTCGAAATTTATGTTTTTAAATTATGATAATATTTTCTTTCAATTTAAAATATATATGCTTATGTATATTTATGACTTCCAGTCGTATCTTCACACGCGTTGTTCGCCTGATCGGGTGTATAAACTACTTCAACACTTGCAACCTAATCAAAAGGCCGTCATACAAGAAATAGGGTTTGGAGGTATTTTAGGATTGCGATGTACTAAACTTGATCATAGTTTATGTCATTGGTTGGTAGAGAATTTTGACACTCTTTCATGCACATTAAGTGTGCATAACACTTCCATTAAATTATCCCCAATGGTGTTGAGTTAATTTTGGGCTTGAAGGCTAAGGGAGTGGAGGTAGATATAGAGAGATGCACAAGTAAACGGAATGATTTATACAACATGTATTGTGATGGGAAGGGAAAATTGTCATTGTTGATGTTAGAAAACCAAATACGGCAAGAAAAGAAATGTGGGGATGAATTTAAAATTCGTTTTGTATTATTTGTTTTGGGTGCCTTGTTATGTCCAACGATGAAAGTTAGTGTCAAGCCTTCCTTCCTCCATCTCCTTCAAGACACCGCATCAATAAAGAAGATAAATTGGGCTCAAATAGTATTCTTCTTCCTTGTACGAGGCATAAACGACTTTAAATCCAAGAAACGAAGCAGTGGGATTTCTGGATGTTTATTTTTTTCTAATGGTAATACACTTTTAACAAAGTTGATATATTCTGATATTTTTAACAATAATAGATTTGTGATATATTCAACTCTATAATTATTTTGGAATTTATTTCTTGCAGATTTTCTACCTAGACCACATTTCCACAAAGAAGGGTATGAACTTACGTTTTAATGCATCTAGCCCTCGTATAAATGAATGGGGAGATGATGAGGTTTCTAGGATGAAACGTAAAATCAAAACACTTGGAGGTTATGATGATTCAAAGGTAAGATACATTTACTAACTGAAAAGCTTATTTGTTTATGTGATGTTGCAATTATAATAAAGTTTATGGATAAATTATAGGTCACGATATGGATTATAAAAATTGGGCAAAGTGTGGATATAGAGCAAAATAATGGTGCGGAAATTGAAAATGATGAAAAAATGAAGGTGGTTGAGAAAGATGAGAGAACAAGTGATCATAAAGATAATGATATGAGAAATGTAGAAGATGGTGATAAACAAGATGCAAAAGTTCATGAACAACAAGAAGAAGGGCATAAGGTACTTTTTCATACTATATTTATATACATTAGTTTATTCATCTCAAACTTTTTTTTTCATGATATTGGAAATTTTTATTTGTTACTAGGTTAAAGAAAAAAGTTTGATGGGTATGGAGGAAGCTTTTGAGAAGTTGAAAAAATTTGTGCTACAAACAAATGTTTCTAATATGGATGAAAGTTGTAAAGAATCAACTTTTAGAGAATTTGAAGAAAAATATATGGAATTGAAACGTTTGTTTTTTCCTATGAGCAATGTTGTCGTAGAAGAGAGATTGAGTGAGAATGACTCATGTGGTGACATGGAGTTACATGTTTCTCCCATTGCCAACAATCAATGTCACGATGAAAAGGTATTTGCATATTATGAAGACCTAGTTTTTTACAAAGTTCTAATATATATATATATACACTAATGTTCAAATACATGATAGGTTAATGTTGATGTTCCATATGTTGAAAAACAAGAAGAACAACTAAGTTCATTGGTGGTGCTCCCACGTCAATTGAAGAAAACACGATCAACAATGGAACGCAAGCCTAGTAAATTCAAGGTGTCACCCTACATTCATCAATCCAATAAGATGCCAAAGCCTAAGAGATTCCCAAGCATAGTTGTTGGATCACAAAAGGTATTAAAGGTAATATGTTACTTCATTATGTAGTATTTTTTAAATACTTAATAATATAGTGAACGATAACTAATGTTTGTTAGAGATGTTTTCAATATAAATAATATCCATGTCCATTTTGCCAAACGTGGAGGATTCACATTCCTTGAGTACACTTGAGTCTCTAGTTGTTGCTTATGTGTTTGATGTTTCATTGGACAAAAGGTGTGTAAACCAATTATTTTGACTATACTTTATGTATGTCATGTTTTAAAAGTTATACTTATTAAATATCTTATATTTTGCAGTGAACTTCTTGTTAATTTTCAATATGAGCATGCAAGTCGAGCAGAATTCTTGACTTTAGTGCCTAGACAAGAATTACTCGATGTGGTGAGTAATATAAGGATAAACCCAATTCTTATTAATTCTATTACATAATTAACATTGTTAACTTTTTTTGTGTTACCAAGATGTTCACACATATTATCAAACACATGGATGAAATGAATGATTGCATTAAGGTACATATTTGAAGTTGGATTCATATCATAGTTGTAAATAATTATCAATGCTAAAATGTGTGTTTTGTTTAGATATACATCCTGATGCACGATACATGTCCGGATCATTGGTATTTGTGTGTTATAAATCTTCATTAACAAAATATTCATATATTGGATTCATTATCATCAATAAAAAGGGATGACATGCGAACTTCATTTGTGAGAACTATGGTATGTCTTATATTTTAATGAATTTTATTACTTTTTAATGTTAGTTGTTAAATAGCATGTTTTATTTTGCTAAAAGATATAACGATATGAATATTAGGTTGAAGAGTGTGCACATTTTTTTAATTTCAATGGGCATCTAAAGAATTTATCAAGTGTTCCCATTGAAAGACCTACATGGGTAGATGTGCAAGTCAATGGGTAAGCAAGCATAATTGTTTCTTCAAATATAATGTGTTCAAGATAATATTTCTATGTACTAACTAGATAAATGTTTACTCATTATTTGTTAGGTGGGATTGTGGAGTCCATGTCATTAATCATATGTGAAGATCCGATTTCATGGACTCAAGTTCAACCCCTTCCCATTGGGACTCTACAGCTATAACACACAAATTGGCAATCGAATTACTTCTTGATGATGAAAATGGTGAGAAAGCTATAATATTAGATAAAGTTCAGAATCATGCAAAAATAAAGAGAAGAAGAGTATAGAAAACAATCAAGAGTTGATTTTTTTTTTGTACATAATTTTTTGCATTGTAGTACAACTCATTGGTTATGATATGTAGAACTTGCTCTCGAAATTCCGGATGTAAAGTGGTTCATGGTGACCTACATTGAAAATATTTACAGTTATACATAATATTTTGAAAGAAAATCCATATGATTAAATACTAAATGTTAAGGAACTTCTGTCAATATATAAATATATGATATGTGGTGTAAATAATTTATTCTATGACTCTTACTTGGTTTGTGAAGTAATTCGGTGGATGTAACCCGAACCATGAATCATTTAAGCTTGTTTCTGGACCATTCTGAAATGTGCCAAGTGTTGTCTGTAATATGATTTAATTTTTCAATTACTCTAATAAGTAATATTTTTCACATCATAATAAAAATTACTTAAAAAATGTTAAACTTACATTTTGAGAAAATTCATTTGTCCCGTGTCTTGATCCACCTTCCATGTTGTGATTTAGTAATGAAGGCATGTCCCCCTGTATTAATATAAAGAATTCAATTTTTTATTTCAACCAATTTAACCAAATAAAAATAACTATAAAGTGAATAATTAATGAATTTAGTGAATGTGTGTTTGAACATACCATATCTTCAATTGAATATTCAATGTTGAAAAATGCATTGTGAGTGTTGACGAACTCTGGGCATTTTCGAACAGTGTGTCCTACTTTCTTACGTTTCCCACAATGCCTTGGTTCCTTAAATTTGTCTTTTAAGTTACCCGGATTACCTTTCGTCTTCACAATGATAGGATCTCGAACATGGTGTTTTGTAGCTTTCAAATCTTCTCGTTCACTTTCTTCCACTAAATTTTTACAAAGTTCTTCCATTTGACAAGTGAGTCTTTGTATTTCACAGCTAGCCTCTTTAAAAGCTTTTTCTGATTGAGATGCGAAATAAGACATCCGTGAGCACATAGAGTTGAGTGCACCATATCGTATGATGTTAGTCGCATCACCTTGACTTTCATTGTCATGATGAACTTGGACCGTTTTCTTTGCTAACTTAGACCATCTTTTCATAATACAAGTCTCAGGTATTTCTTCAAGGTGTTCCATCTTCATTACAACAATCATGTGGGGACATGGAAAACCAACTGATTCAAACATCATACAAGTACATTTCATAGACCGATCACTATTACCATAACATACTTTCCAAATCTTGTCAGGGCTTCTAAACTTGGTCAATGTATGGACAAGATAACCTCCATGATTTTCTGTACTGACAGGGAAAAACAATTATGCATTCTTCATCTCATCCCTAAATTTTAGAAAAGATTGCCTTGTGAAAACAGTTCCTGCATATTTCTCAAGTGCATAGAGTTTGGTTGTTAGAACAGCTGAAGAATGGTGTGTCTCAAACTCTGCCTTTGCCTCATTATGACAAATACGTGAGAGTGCTCTATCAAAATGCTTGACAAACTCAAACAGCTTCAAACGAGCTTTAAGGAAACGATTCAAGTATGCATTCATGCTATCACACCTTTGTGTGCTTTTCATACCAGCAAATAAATGCCCCCTTAATAAGCCTCTGCCCATCTAGAACGCTTAGCATATATATCTGTCACCCACTTATGTCCATGAAGATTAAGCATTTCCAACATGTCATTCCATGCACATTCAAATTCTTCAACGGTGCCTTCCATGAACATGCACTTAGAAAAATGATTAGTAAAATCTTTGACATGGACATTAGTGAATGCATTGCGTTGAATATGCCAAGCACATAATCGATGACAAGAGTTTGGAAATATCCTCTTGATGGCTTTACGCATTGCTTTATCCCCATCAGTAATAATAGAAAGAGGCTTCTTGTTATTCATTGCATCCAAAAAAGTCTCCAAGACCCAAGTATAAGTGCTAACACTCTCATCTACCAATAATGCACATCCAAACACTATAGTTTGATGGTGATGGTTAATGCAACTAGTATGACCAACGGTTTTTTATAAGCATTAGTTCAATAAGTTGTATCAAATGCTAACACATCTCCAAAACAACTGTAATCCAATTTACTAGTAGAATCTGCCCAAAACAGGTTTGCTAGACGGTTGTCTTCATCAACATTGTACTTGTAATAAAATGATGGATCCATTTCAGACTTTCCACACAAATACGCTAGAGCACCCTCTGCATCACCATCTCTTAGATGAACTCTACGATCAGCATCAACATGGTTATATAGATCTTTTTTTGTGAAGCCAACATTTTTATATCCACCTGATTGTTGCACCATGTAATCCATAATTTGGCTAGTTCTCATGCCAACACCTCGCATTGCATTCAATTGAGCTTTATCTGCATTTTTAATGACCCTATGGGATCGAAGGAATTGGACATTTTTTTTGTTCCACCAAAGGATGATTATGATCAGCCATAAACTCTTTCACAACCCACTTGTTCATTTGTTTATTAAACCCAATCTGAAATGTTGCCTCACAACCAACTCAAGTTACTGCCTTAGGTTCTCGTTTTCGATTTTCATTCTCTAAACACACTCTATGTCGATATCCTTCTTTTGAACAAACCCACTTACGAGATACTATATTTTGATTTTTATCTCGTTTCACATCATCCTTTCTAACACTGAATTCGGTAACTTTAGCAAATAAATTATAAAATTCTTCTGCCTCCTCTACTGAGCTAAACTCCATCTTCCATACATTTTCAACAGTTAAATCATTAAAAATCTTGTCTGAAACTAGAATGGCCTCTTCATCAGACTCAGTTTTAACAATGCTATCATATTGGTAATCAAAGTCTTCATCGTTCAAATCAATGATAAATTCCTTTCCTTTGCCTTTGTCCATTGTATCTATGAAGAAACTAAAATATAAAAGATAGAGTAGTTAGAAAATTACATTATCTAGTTTGTATCCTCTCTTAGAAAGTTCGTACCCACTCTTAGAAAGTTCATACCCTCTCTTAGAAATTTCATACCCGGTCTTAGAAAGTTCGTATCCTCTTTTAGAAAATTCGTACCCTCTCTTAGAAAGTTCGTACCCGGTCTTAGAAAGTTCGTACCCTCTCTTAGAAAGTTCATACCCGGTCTTAGAAAGTTCGTACCATCTCTTAGAAAGTTCGTACCCACTTTTAGAAAGTTCGTACCCTCTCTTAGAAAGTTCGTATCCTCTCTTAGAAAGTTCGTACACACTCTTAGAAAGTTCGTACCCACTCTTAGAAAGTTCGTATCCGGTCTTAGAAAGTTCGTACCATCTCTTCGAAAGTTTGTATCCGGTCTTAGAAAGTTCGTACCATCTCTTAGAAAGTTCGTACCCTCTCTTAGAAAGTTCGTACCCGGTCTTAGAAAGTTTGTACCCTCTCTTAGAAAGTTCGTACACTCTTGATTACTACTCAAAAAGTGCTATTTGATAGCCTTTTAATTAATCCTTTTAAACACTTTTGAGTAGTAGTTAGTGCCTTTTAACCCAATTAGCATGTTAAGGCCCCTTTCAATCAATTCTAATCAAAAAGTGTAAGTTTTGGTGTTTTTGTTAGTATTTTGATCACCAAAGCATTGTGAGATTGAGGAGAGTTATATGGAATCCTTGGCAAGCAATGGGAAGCTCAGAGGCATGAAGAATCACAACCTTGAAGCTCTTATGCCATAAGCAAAGTGGAAATGCAAAAGGGGAAGCAAAGAGGATTCAGCCGTGGAGCACTCTTGATGACAGTCACTGCAGCTAATTTTGGAGCCCTTCCCGAAGTCCATTTCCTGCATACAATATGTCATTTGAAAGCTTGGGAAGTCAACAATCCAATGCCTCAAACCGTGTGCAATTTGGATCTGAAATGAGGAAGCTACAGCCGTTGGAAGATAACTGCTCCAAGCTGAAGGAAGAAAGACTTCAGTAAAGTGCTGCGAAATCAGCACTTTTGTTGCGGAATGGTTTCGCAGCCTTTTGTACAGTGCTATGGAGTTCCCCTGAAGCTTCACGCCGCGATGGAAGCCAAACAGCTCAAGTTGGAAGTTCACTTTGCAAAGGTGTTGAAGCAGCTGGCTGCTATGAAGGAATTTCGCAGCTCCTCTTGTGCACCTGCGAAATTTCGCAGACCTCATCTTTCACCTGCGAAGTGGTCCTTAGTGCTTCCTGATATTTGTAACCGACTCTTGGAGATATTTTTTATTAGATTTTTGTTGCCTAAATGCCTAAATTCTCCTTGTAAGTCACCAATGATAGTTTTCCTTAGCTTTTAAGTTGGGAATTTGGCAAAATATCAGGGTAATAGCTATCATTGTGATTTTTGGTATAAAAGGGAGCCCGAGGAGCCTGTTCTGAGTGTTCTGGCTGTTGAACTTTTTGTAAATTCCAAAGAAAGAAATACAAAGAGCTTTAGCTCTTGACTACCTTACCTTCTCACTTCGTATTTTAATATTTTTACCAAGTTATGCACTCTCTGAGGAGCTTTCCCCAGAGAATGAGTAGCTAAGCTTTTTAGTTCCTTGGAGTTAAGGTTGCCGGGAAAGGTTCCAAGTGCATTAATCAGAAGCTTTGTGGTTTCAGCTATGAATGAAGAGTAAGTGTGTCCCGTGAATGGTTTCTAATGTTTTTAGTTAACTTAAAACACCTTGGAGTCACCTGGGTCAACACTTGGTAAGGCAAGTGATCTCTAACCGTAGAGATGCACTAGTTTACCCCTTGCGAGCCTTTGGTAGGTGACTTGAAGGTAGGATTTTCTAGAATAGCCAACACTTGGTAAGCTTTTGGACTCCTAGGAGACATCCATTAGTTACCTCTTGCGAGCTTTTGACGGGTAATCCAAGGTTAAAGATCACCTTGAATGGTAAAGGCTAGTGAGAGGCTCAAACCATTGCAAGTTGTATCAGTGAGAGAATTAAAGCTGAAATCCAATTGAGGGATGCATTTATGCAGCACCTGTTAGAGAATTGACTTTATGTTAATTCTCTAATGTGAGGAATTGAACCAAGTGACCGGAGCTATGCTTTTGCATGAGGAACCTCCCCTGTATACCTGAATCTCCAAGGAATGCTTTTCTTCTTAAGTTATTTTCATCACTTGTTGTGTTGTTAATTTAAGTCCAAACCTTTTTCAACCAAAGTTTGTGTTTTATTTCTTAAGCTAATCTTGAAATGAAACAACACCAATTCACTTTGAATTGGTATCATTTTTTACTTGAGTGTCCTTCCCAGTGGAACGATCCTAGAGCCACTATGCTATAGTAGCTTTGTATTTGCTACCCTAGTTCATGGTGTTATAGGTTATAAATATTGTTGATTACTCTCGCCATCAAGGAGCACCAGCTGGACATGAACCAGCTGAGACACCAATTAGGCATGAATCAACTCTCTTACAAAGTTCGTACCCTCTCTTAGAAAGTTCGTACCCAATCTTAGAAAGTTTGTACCATCTCTTAGAAAGTTCGTACCCTCTTAGAAAGTTCGTACCCGGTTTTAGAAAGTTCGTACCATCTCTTAGAAAGTTCCTACCCTCTCTTGGAAAGTTCGTACCCACTCTTAGAAATTTCGTACCCTCTCTTAGAAAGTTCGTACACTTTCTTAGAAAGTTCGTATTTTCCTTTAGAAAGTTCGTACCCGGTCTTAGAAAGTTCGTACCCTCTCTTAGAAAGTTCGTACCCTCTCTTAGAAAGTTTGTACCCTGTCTTAGAAAGTTCGTACCATTTATTAAAAAGTTCGTACCCACTCTTAGAAAGTCCGTACCCGGTCTTACAAAGTTCGTACCTTCTCTTAGAAAGTTTTTACCCTGTCTTAGAAAGTTCGTATCCTTTCTTAGAAAGTTCGTACCCTCTATTAGAAAGTTCGTACCCACTCTTAAAAATTTTGTACCCTCTCTTATAAAGTTCGTACCCTCTCTTAGAAAGTTCATACCCATTCTTATAAAAGTTCGTACCATCTCTTAGAAATTTCGTACCCTTTCTTAGAAAGTTCGTATCCGGTCTTAGAAAGTTCGTACCCTCTCTTAGAAAGTTCGTACCCACTTTTAGAAAGTTCGTACCCTCTCTTAGAAAGTTCGTACCCACTCTTAGATGAACTCTACAATCAGCATCAACATAGTTATATAGATCTTTTTTTGTGAAGTCAACATTGTTATATCCACCTAATTGTTGCACCATGTAATCCATAATTTGGCTAGTTCCCATGCCAACACCTCGCATTGCATTCAATTGAGCCTTATCTGCATTTTTAATGACCCTATGGGATCAAAGGAATTGGATATTTTTTGTTCCACCAAAGGATGATTATGATCAGTCATAAACTCTTTCACAACCCACTTGTTTATTTGTTTGTTAAACCCAATCCGAAATGTTGCCTCACAACCAACTTGAGTTATTGCCTTAGGTTCTCATTTTCGATTTTCATTCTCTAAACACACTCTATGTCGATATCCTTCTTTCGAGCAAACCCACTTACGAGATACTATATTTTGATTTTTATCTCATTTCACATCATCCTTTCTAACACTAAATCCGATAACTTTAGCAAATAAATTATAAAATTCTTCTGCCTCCTCTACTGAACTAAACTCCATCTTCCATACATCTTTAATAGTTAATCATTAAAAATCTTTTTCGAAACTAGAATGGCCTCTTCATCAAACTCAATTTTAATAATGCTATCATATTGGTAATCAAAGTCTTCATCGTTCAAATCAATGATAAATTCCTTTCCTTTGCCTTTGTCCATCGTTTTTATGAAGAAACTGAAATATAAAAGATATAGTAGTTAGAAAATTACATTATCTAGTTCGTACCTATCTTAGAAAGTTCGTACCTTCTTAGAAAGTTTGTACCATCTCTTAGAAAGTTCGTACCATCTCTTAGAAAGTTCGTACCCTCTCTTAGAAAGTTCGTACCCACTCTTAGAAATTTCGTACACTCTCTTAGAAAGTTCGTACCCTCTCTTAGAAAGTTCGTACCCTCTCTTAGAAAGTTTGTACCCTCCCTTAGAAAGTTCGTGCCCTCTCTTAGAAAGTTCGTACCCGGTCTTAGAAAGTTCGTACCCTCTCTTAGAAAGTTCGTACCCACTCTTAGAAAGTCCGTACCCTCTCTTAGAAAGTTCGTATCCAGTCTTAGAAAGTCCGTACTCACTCTTTGAAAGTTCGTACTCACTCTTAGAAAGTTCGTACACTCTCTTAGAAAGTTCGTATCCTCTCTTAGAAAGTTCATACCCAGTCTTAGAAAGTCCGTACTCTCTCTTAGAAAGTTCGTACACTGTCTTAGAAAGTTCGTACCCACTCTTAGAAAGTTCGTACCCGGTCTTAGAAAGTTCGTACCCTTTCTTAGAAAGTTCGTACACTGTCTTAGAAAGTTCGTACCCTTCCTTAGAAAGTTCGTACCCTCTATTAGAAAGTTCGTACCCACTCTTAGAAAGTTTGTACCCACTCTTAAAAATTTCGTACCCTCTCTTAGAAAGTTCGTACCCTCTTTTAGAAAGTTCGTACCCATTCTTAGAAAGTTCGTACCATCTCTTAGAAATTTCGTACCCTCTCTTAGAAAGTTTCACATTTCGTTTTTGATGATGGTTTGTGCAGGTGAGACTGAATGAACTAATTCTCATGGAGTCGAAATGTGCGAAGAAAGTTCATACCCACTCTTAGAAATTTCGTACATTTTCTTAGAAAGTTTGTACCATCTCTTAGAAAGTTCGTACCCTGTCTTAGAAAGTTCGTACCCTCTCTTAGAAAGTTTGTACCCTCTCTTAGAAAGTTCGTACCCTCTCTTACAAAATATTGATGACAATTTCATAACAAATTACTAAATGCTCTCAATTTGATTAAAAATAACTCAGAACAAAAAAATTAAAAAATCTAGATATTATAAATCATTACATATTTAAATGTCATTTAACATGACATTTCTACCTACAATAGTTATATGTAAATGAAAAAAAAAATAAATCAAATGTTACCTTTTAACACTTGTAATCACTTGACATCCTTCAAGACATATAAAGCTTCATCTTCAAATTTAATCTATGAACAAAAAAAAAATTATATAAAAATATTAATAACAATTTGATAACAAAATTTTATAATAAACTCATATAAAATCCGTTATTTAACATCACATTTCTTCCTACAACAATTATATTTGGATAAAAAAATATCAAAAATTACCTTTGACACTTGTAATCACTTGAAATCCTTCATCTTCTTCATATAATACAAATTTTAAATTTTCTCTCTCAAAAAGTTTTGAACTTGATCTTGAAATTTGATTCATCAAAATACATCTTACATATTTTGTAATTTGATAGTTGAAATTATTTAATTTTCATATTAAATTACTATCATTTTTTTATATATATGAATAATGAGAGTATAAGAGTAGTAGGTAAGATTTTCTTTTTTTAGATAGAGTTAGGTAATGCATTAAATAACAAATTATATTTGATATTTAATAATAAATTATAAAAAAGTTGTAATATTTAGATATATATGAAATGCATGTGATTATTTCTCACCAACAAGTCATCTTTACCGATTTGATAAATTTTTATAAATTTTTTAATGATATGTACTTTACACATGTCATATTTTTATTGGGGTCAAATGTGGGTAGATACCCCCAAAATGAAGAGTGGGTACCATAGAACAACCCCTTATTTTATCTACAAAAGGTGTCAAAGGGACAAACACGAGGAATGAGCCCCCAAATAAAGCTTGTCCTATCCCATTAGTAGGAAAAAGCTTTGTCGCTGGCCAGCTACACAACCCTTGACACACCTTAGGCTAACCAATAGTAAGGCGTAATGTGATCCCGAGCATCTGGCCTCTTGACATGTCAACTCCCAAGGGAAAATTCAGCCTCACTAACCAACTAAAATCTGGGAAATTTCACCTATAAAAATAAAGGCAAAGCACAATGCCAGAGACAAGTTCCTTTTGGGAAAAAGAAGGGATATCCTTCCTGAAAGAGCGTGTCAATGACTAAAGGCCCAAGAACCAGAAGGGGTTATTTGTAAATGGGTCATGTAAATACATGACATGCAAACTCAATTAAATCCTTTTGTCTCTTTTTCATGTTCTTTGATGATGATCACATTATGCTATTGGCACTCCACATATGCTACATGCACGTTTCGTTCTATGCATTCATTTCCAAGTTAAATTGAGTGCATGAAGCATAAACGAGAGAGTGCCCCATTTGTCAACTATTGTTCTAAAGCACTCACTCAAATTAGTTTGATGTTGTTAGGTTGGTGTGGAATTAGTTTTATTCTCCATTAAAAAAAAAAGGTTCATGGATTCTGAAATATATATGTGCAGTTAGGATTTTTTCTTTCTTTCTTTTTATCTATCGTAATATTGGGTGTTTATTTAAATCAATCTTGCATAGTTATAGTCTAGATGTAGTACATTCCTGGTGTTTTTCTTGCAAAATCATTTGAGTAAGTAGAAGTTTAGACAAATTAGCTAGAGGTTTATAACATGATACAATAATCTACTAGAAATTCACAAGTTTAAAGTATCTAAATGTGTGTTGTATCTATTCTCTAACTACAATACTTCCAATCATTTCTGGAATGACATGCAAATGGGTCCACCTTGGGTCATTGTGGGGCAAATATGGACACAGACCCTAGTCCTAGCAATGTAAAGATGCTAATTAGAATAACTAAGGAAATGCTGAAGTAGAAGAATGTTGAATCAATGTCCTTTGGAGGTAAAATGATAGGAGAGCATGGCAATTTCAAAACACCCGATTGGTTTGCTGGTGAGCTTGTACTAGAGCATCAGATGAGTTGTCAAATAGCTCCCATTATTGCATTCAAGCAAGCTACCCCCAAATCCACCTAGGCCAATAGTACCCAAAAGAAAAAGGTAAGTTTTTCATTGCTATTTCAATGTCATTTTATTTTAATTATATAAATTGATCGAGAAAACATGCCATACACAAAGCTTGAATCCACCCTTGCTTCATTATCCTAGGCAACCTTCTTTCCTTGTATATTAAAGGCTCGGTCCACGATGGTGGTCCACCATGGACCGTCAATGACCCAATGTTGAGCTTGAGATGTTCAAAAGTATGAAAATGTTGCAGTTAATATTGAAAGGGTGAAACTTGTTTAATTTCCATGATATTTATCATTTTTCAATTGCTAGATGTGGAGCAGAGCATAAACATTTTGTGGTTTCTTCAAGCAATTAATAGGTGAAGATTATGTCAGAGCAATTCTATTGTCAACATATTTTTTCTCCATATGGTTCCCTATTTCCCTACATATGTTGTAAACTTTGCTTTCCTAATTGACAGTAGACATGATATTAGGAAAGGATTCAAGAGACTAAAATGTTGCACACTTCTTTTGGTCATGTTAATTAATTTAAATAATTTTTTGACCTATTATATGATTAATTTATATGGTTAGTGATGGCCTTCCAATAATTTAAGTTATTTATATGCATTAAAAATTTTAAAAACCAAATAACTTCCATCACAAATTAGATTTAGGGATTAAAATTAATTTTTGCCACAAACTTTAATTTTCAATTAATGATCTTTCATTATGAAATTAGTTTCACAATTAAAAGTGATGTTTAACTAAAAATTTACTTTACCATGATATTTAGTCATAAATTTATTTTCATGGTTGAAAGTAATTTTTTGTCATAAATTATTTTTTCTAGGAGAAATTTTTTGTCAGAGATTATTTTTTATGGTTAAAATAAATTTTTACCAAAGAATTTATTTTCATCATTAACGATAATTACTCATGGGCTTGTACCCACAAAGGTGCCAATTTTTTTTCTTTTTATGTTTTATGGCTAAAACCTATATTTATTGTAGTGAGCTTTCACTCCTCTTGTTCAACTAGCATGCGCAAAATCTACCTTCCTTACGTGAAATTCAAACTACTCAAAATTTGCCATTATACCTTACTACTTCATTTGGGACAATCATGCCAAATTTGACTTGATTACTCAAAGTTGTCATTCTTTCTCTTTTCAACACTTTTTTGCAATTTTCAATATTCTTTCTTCCATGAGCAATTAAAGACATCATTCACATTTGAAATCATTTCACAAGTTACAAAAAATGGTTAGCAATTATTTTAAGACCAACAATGTGTGAGTTGAGTATTTTAGACATAATTATTACTTAAAAAATGTGAAATATACATCAATTAATGCCAATAATATGCACTTTTTGGTTAATAAAAAATCGTTTTCTTCTCATGTGAACTAGTATGAAACATGAACAACTTCTTGATCAACAAAAGAACATACCATCAAAATAGAGTATGGTTGAAAGAGATGGTAGTTTCCTTAAGAAAAAAAAAATCTAATCTTTGTTGTACAGTTTAGACATGTGAACAAATGAAGAGGTATACCTTAGGTAGATTCCATTTTTTTGTTGCAAATGATTAGCTCTTACACATATTTTACTTTCTTAAGCAAAAGGTAGAGCGAGAGATGAAGAGAGAGAAAGATGAGGGTCCTATTAAGCAATTGTTTTTTAAAATAGTTTTCTTTTTTTATAGAATAGAATAATAATAAAAAAAAAACAAGAAAACATGTTTGACAATTAAAAAATAGAAAATAATTTTTTATTTTTAAAAATAGGAAACCGTGTGTTTTCAAAGAATATTTTTTAATTGTTTTTTAAAGGTGTTATAAAAAATAATTATACAGATATGAAGAATGATTAAAATTAAAGCACTACGTATAAAAGTTGTTTTAAAAATATGGAAAACAAGTTAAAAATATTTCAAATTCCTCAAAGAATTTTTGTTCTATAAAATATTAGAGAATAATTTTAAAACACTTTTTTGAGAACTGTTTTGAAAATACTTCCCAAATAGGGTAAAAACAATTTGGGTTTTTCTCTAGGTTAGAAAAGAAAGATGGCTATTTTTAAAAATGACTAAAAAAAGGAGTTCATCTTCTTAACTAAAAAGCGGTCATCCTTCTTTATTTGAATCATTTCCATGTCTAAGTAGAAACAATGACCGTCATTGTTTACCTCTTTTGTGGAAGTGAACTCTTTATATGTGAATATAAATAAAACTTGCAATCATAGGAATTTATGCATTTTCAACACTAAACCATTGACTCGTATCATTGAATTTTTTTGGATCGATTGAAAAAAGGATAACAATTTTTGTTGGTGGGTTATGCTTATGTCGTGGCAAAGCTCACACTTTTAGCTAAATAACTCAACCTAAACATGACAAATAATACTCGAGTTAAAAGCATAAATCCAAATACGACGTAATTATACAAATTAACGAAAAAACAACATTTTTATTAAATGAGTTGTACAAATTGACATGAATGAGATCTAAACACAATCATACTCAATTCAAATCCATTAATATCACATTGAATTTGAGTGAGTTGTACAAATTGACATGAATGAGATCTAAACACAATCATACTCAATTCAAACTCACTAATATCACATTGAATTTGAGTCGTATTGATGAATCGTATCAAACTTTACCTCTCCTAAAGTTTTCGTACTACTAAAGTGGACTTTTTTTTAATATATATAACATTATTACAACAAAATATTGTTAAAATAATAAACATCCAAAAATATTTATAATATTATGACACTTTAAACCTAGGATGCCTCATCACATACATTATAACATAATTTTTAGAAGAGACAACATTAAATAATTTTTTTTTAATAATCCTAATGGATTTGGTTTTTCAAAAGATTATGTCGAAGTGAAAAACAAAAGAAAAAAAAATCCAAAAATATCCTCCTCTTATTTTCCAAGTGAGGTGTGATACAAATTATTTTGTGAATTTTTTAAAATATATTTTTTTATTTTTACTTTGATATTCTTCTCTACTTAGCCCTCGTCAAAATTTCTTATGCAATAAATTGGCTCCTCCAAAAAGAAAAAAAATAATTTAAAATGAAAGAACAAGGAACAAAAGGAAAACCAAAAATAATGTCCTCTTAAGATTGAAAATTGGAGTAATTACATGTCCCAAAGGAACTGAACCGAAATCATGGCTTGGCCGGCCCGAGACTAAGATGCAAATCTAAGCCCAAGCCCTTTTCCAAACGTGGCCCATCATCACCTCTTCTCAGCCACTCCGGCACAACGCCGGCGTGGGCCTGAACTTCACGATACAGCGTGGCCCTCACAGGAGTTTCCCTCTCGTAGCCGGCATATGCATCCGGCGCTGCCTCGCTGCCGCATTTAATCATGAAGCCACGCTGCGGCGCGCGGAAAGATGGCGCTGCGCCGGCGCGTGGCATGTAAGCCCAAGGAAACGATTGTGGTGGCGCGGAAGGCGGTGCAAAAAGATGCGGCGGCGGCATGAACGCTGATACCATCGGGTTTCGGATGAAAGAATCAGGAAAGCTCCGAGCAGATGCTTGCAATTTGGCACGCTTCAGCTGCTGTCTTTCCTTCTTGTGAGCGTTCTGATGACCACCTAAAGCTTGAGAGTTGGCGAACTCACGGCAACAGTACTGACACTCATATCTCCGGCCATCGGCCTGAAAAATCTCCGATTCCGGAGACGATGGAGATTTTCCCGATTCCAACTCCTCAACTTCTGAAATGTTGAAGCCAAACAGCTTCAAACCCATGGTAGCATTATTTGGTTTTGTTTGACAATGGATATCAGCCATTAACACAGAAAAAAAGAGTACTATTAGTTACCAGAGGTTAGAAAGAGTAGAGAGCAGAGAGGTGGAAATGAATGATGATTTTGCTGTCTTTTTATAAGATTACACCACACTCTGCACAGTATAAACATGACATAAAGATTAATTGCGTGGGTTGGAGAGAGAGAGAGAGAGTAGATAGCGAAGATCCCAAAGGAGGAGAAAGCAAGTGTCGAGCAGGAAGACTTGTGAGGAATACAGAATACTATATTCCAGCTAGTGATGTGCTATGATTTTATTTTGCATGGACTAGTTTAGGTGAGCCTTCTACCACATAAGCTGACAAAGATGCTTGTCTGCATTCAAGTCAATTTGAATTTTGTTCTTATTTTTTACGATTTAGATCGTATATATTGGTAACTGTAGGAATGTGATTGAATGGAAAGCTTTATGAAAGCCATGTGGAGGATGTTGTGTCTTTTCGAAAAAATTTTAATGCTAACACAGGCCGACATTTTGGTAGCCTTCTATGGTCTTAATTAGCTGGATTTTCCTAAAACCCATAAATCAGTGTCACTTCCTCAAAACCGACTAGGGGTCAGTCCATATTTTCCATGGTGACAAACAGTCAACAAATGGGAAAGAATCTGGTGTCACTTCTGCTACACCATGCAATCTCATGAGAGAATGAGTAACAAAGGTGTTATGTGTTGGATTGACTTTTTTCTTAATGGGTTATTTCATGCTCTCCAGAACACTGAAGTATGCGAGGTTCATGTGCCAAATAGTGCACTTGGTCATGTGCCAAATAGTTCTATGAAAAACATGGGTTAAGAAACTTCAATGAAAGGCCTTGATATTTCTAAAGCTTACTGGTCAAAATATTAAGTGATCGACCACAATTTTTAAATATATGTCACATAATACATCCATAATGGTCGACAGATTTCCAAGCTTACATCATATGTATATACTGACCACATGTTACCAATCATCAAATTCCAAGTTCCTCTTGTCAAATTGTCAATGTAAAAGTCTTATGTAGCTTTTGAAGGACAGAAAAAGAAGCCTCCACATGGAGAAGTTAGGTGCTTTTTTCATGCCAAGTGACCACCTAAAGTGGAGTGGTTTTTGAATGTTTCAGTGTTAAATGCATAACGTGACATTTGATCCTGAATAATCGTATGG
Source organism: Vitis riparia (assembly GCF_004353265.1). Lineage (NCBI taxonomy): Eukaryota > Viridiplantae > Streptophyta > Magnoliopsida > Vitales > Vitaceae > Vitis > Vitis riparia. The sequence goes on from NC_048444.1 coordinate 10,195,618, forward strand.
CATGATTGCGTAAATTACGTTATGCCTATTGTTTGTTTATTAGAGAAAAATCTTTGCAGATCTTACTAACTCCCATGTGATAGGTCCAAAGTCAATATCTCGCCTTCATTCAAGCCGTTTCGTACAATTTAATATGCTTTGTTCTATTGACAAGTCCCAACATGAGAGATGGCTCCAACTTTATATTAGGATCATATATGATTGGAATGATGACACTCTTTAAAGAGAATCCTTGTACCTCCACGCTTCCAAATGTTTGAATGAAGCTTCCCTAATGTAATTGTTCCCAAAGCTTCAAACTTGTCCCATCTTGTCTCCTCTTTTTTTCCTAGCCATGACATACTTTCCTTTTAATCATAGTCTTCTTCTTATAAGAATCCAAATGATAAAACGGATGCATGGTATACAATGCATGATGGGTCGAGAAATAATGATGCTAAATGTACCATATTCAGACACATTGATGTATAATTGATTACAACTTAGAAGAATATGAAGGCTTCCAAAACTTAGAGAATGGACCAAATCATGTGCATTGTTGTTTGTAAATTATAATGCATTTTGGTAATAATTTTAAGAAGTGTTTCCAATTTTGGTTCAAAATTTTTATCTTTTCAATTAATATCAGAACATAAATACTTTCTAAAATCACTGTTAAAATCACTTTTAATCTCTTCTTTTACAACTATATAGACTCATAGGTCCGAAAAGGCTTTACATCATCAAGTTAATGTGGTAGGATCGACCATATCCAAACTAGTTCTTGGACGTATATGAAAAAAAATATTCCAACTATAAAGAGGTCAGGTTGGGGAAGCAATAGATCTAAGTATTACATACGGAATCATTGAGTACTTGTATATATATATGTGTGATTAATAATGATCGCTTCCTTAAGTTTTAAGTTAATCAAACATATGACTGTTTATTGAAAATGATCTTTTCTTTTTTGATGTCTCCCACCTTCTAGTTAATTAAATAAAATAATATTGATTATAGAGGTATTTTAATCATGCCCATGATAGAGGCAGCGCAATTAATGTTATATATTAGCGCATAAGATTGCGCAAATCAATTAGGGTCCCACCAAGTTGTGCTTAGCAAAGAAAATGTACATAACATAAGAATAATTTGGGTGCACCCTTCTTATAGTAAAACAAGTGACTAGTCCTGAATCTATCATTTATTTCATGTTGCAACTGTTAGTTTGGAAGGATCCAAAAGGTTAAAATATGTCAAGTTGATACATATCCCTTTAGGTGGATGAATTCAAAGCACTAGAGCACAAATAATGTGGGTGCAGATCAATAGAAAATCCCTTGCATTCCAAGTGATTCTAACTAGCCTTTTGCCACCTAAATTTATTAGTGGAGGTTTGGTTATAGCCGGTTAGGTTTAAATTATTTTAATGCTGCTAAAAAAATATATATTTTGGGATTCCTTGAAAGTATTTTTTTTAATTTTTTGGAGTGTCCAACTATATATTTTATCATGTACTAAGTAGAAGAGATTCTAAATTTTTACAAGGAATATTCTTATAAAAAATTTGAAATCATTTGTGTTTTTTGTTTTTTTTAACCAAAATGTGAATAAGTGTAAATTTGTCTAAATTCTAAATAAAAAAGACAGAAAAATATCATTCAAGTTTTAAGGGTATGTTTGTAACTGTTTTCAAAATGGTTTTCTATTTTCTGGAATAAAAAAACTGAAAAACAGTTTAACAACCAAAAAATTGTTTTGTGTTTTTTGTTCTCAAAAATAAAAAATAAGATGTTTTTAGGAAACATCTTTTAATTACTTTAAATTGTTTTTAGTAACTTTTTAAAAGATGTTTAAAAAAATAATTATACAAACAAATATAATAATTATAAATAAAGCTTAAGACATAAAAATTATTTTTTTAAATATATATAAAAATATTAAAAATATGATAAAAACATTTTAAATTTTCAAGTAGACCTTTATTTTACAAAATATTAAAAAATAGATTTTAAAAACTATTTTAAAAAACAATTATCGATCAAGACCTAAATTTCCTTCTTTTTTTTTTTTTGCTTTGGGTACTGAAATAAAATATCTTTTAAAAATTAACATGTAAAAGAAAAAAAGGAATAGAATCCTTTACCTAGGATATTTGACGTGTACATCAGCTATAAACCAATAGGACAAACTGCGGATAATTAAAAATCTATGATTTGATGTTAACTGAAACGTACATAAAATATGAGATGGGAGTTAGGTATAAAGAAGTTTGAATCAAATGCAGTCGTGAAAAATGGTACCCGAGGGAGGAAGTCATGATGACCGAGTGGCTGGTGTGATTGGGAGGTGGCATGCAAAACAAACTTAATTGATTTAATAAATATACATAGTACTATAGCATAGATTAAGTCTAGATCATGTGAAGATTTGAAGGAATAAGAAACATAAAGATGCCCTTGAAGTCGGTTTGATTGGACAAAGACGGGCCAAACGAGACAACACTCCAACGTATACAAAAACACAAGGATGCACATGACCATTTTAGGAATCATCTTGATCACATATTCAATTATTGATGTGTGACAAGGCTTCGAGGAAAATAGGGGTCAACATATTATGAGATACATCTTGCGTGTTTATTTTAGACTATGCTACGTTTGATTTTTGGAGGTATTGGCTTTAGAGAATCTAGGGGCTAGATGCAATGTGTATTGGCGGTTTGGATTTGTTTTTTTTTTTTTTTTTTAAATATTGTTTTTGAATATTGAATATTCTCTAGCAAGTCTTCTATAATGGTGTTGTTTATGTTGGAAAATTGGCAAGGTTGTGAATAATAGTGGGATTTTTCAATGGAATTGAAGTAGTACTGTGTTATAATCAATGATGAAAATATTGAAAATTTTTAGAATATCAATAACTGAATTTGATAAAAATATCATATGAGAATTCGAGAATTCTAATATATATATATATATATATATATATATATATATATATATATATATATATATATATATATATATATCATTTTATTCTTTTTCACTTGCAAAATGATTATTTCTGCTAGCATGTATATTTTGCATTTATCAAATTATTTTAACTATTACATACTCCATAAATTTTCTAGGCGATGATTTAATGATTGTCATGTATATTCCAAATTTCAATAATTTGTTTTTTTACTTTTCTATTTATATTAAAGGACATTGAGTTTGTTTGATAGTGATCTTATGAAATGTTTCTAATGAAAAATAAAAATTTTCATATATTAAAAATACTAAAAACACTTTACTAAAATTACTATCAAACGCACTTTTAATATTGATTACAATAAATTTTCACATTATATTTGGTTATCTATGATGACTCAAACACAAATAAGTTAAGTTTTGAAATCAACATTTAGAGGTGTTCTAAGGGGTCATAAATAATATTTAAGGCATATGGTATATGAGTTGCAAAAATTGGAATTAACAAAAAATAGTTTTTTCAAAATATCTTTTTTTTTTAAATAAAATAAAATAAAATAAAAAATAGTAATACCTTTTATGTAAGAATTTTTTGAGACTTACATAAAAATAAAAAAGTATATATATATATATATATATATATATATATATATATATATATAATGATTTTTAATACTAATTAAAAAATTGAGGCATAAAATAAAATTTAATATCTCAAATTTAAAATTTTAAAAATAATTTTCAAGGATATTAGATAAGCTTGCAATATTTGTATAAATTCTCTAAATTTTATATTGAAGTTCAAGTTTTTTCAAAATAGAAAACAAAAAATATCTAAATGAGTCTAATGGCCATTTGGTCATAGTTTTTTAAACTTATTTTTAAAAACTATTTTTAATAAGAAAGCATGACTAAGCGACCCATATTTGCATTTTGTTTTTAAAAACATGTGAAAACAACTTTTTTTTGTTCTTTAAAAATTGTTTTATATTTTACTTTATTTTTATAAATTGTTGTATGGGAACAACGGTTAAAAAAAAAATTTAAACGGTTTTCTGTTTTTTTTTTTTTTTTTAAAAAAATTAATCACATGCCCAAGCAAGCTCTAAATATTTTATAGATTTTAAAAGCAAATTTATTATTTTTGAGCCAAAACTTAGAAAGGAAAGTTGGAGGCTCGGATTGGAGCCAATTTAATTTTTCAACCCAGTTAAAAGAAAAACCGTTGCATCAGGGCTAAGCATTTATGAGCTACCCCTCTGTATGATCTAACCCAATTCAATCCCCCTACACAGGTCGAAACCAACTACAATTCAAGCCCAAAAACCCAACTCACTAATCCAGTCCTTTGTCATTTCTAAATCCAAGCCCAAAAGGCAAACCTATGCCCATCCCAACGTATCTTGAGTTCAATGCAATTGTCTTCTCTGGGCCCAAATATGTTAGTATATGTTGAATAGATCGGTGCTATTGAATTGGAAATGATCATCAGCCTGATTCCAGACAATGGTTCTCTCTCTTGTAGTACTAGAGAACTCTATTTCAAAGATCAATTTTGAGGGTTCAATTAGGAGCCGTTCCAAATTGTCTTCTCCCAAAATACTTTTTCAAAAAATTGGAAGAATTCATTATAAATCAAAACCTTCAATATATGGATTATTCTTAGTTGGGATTTATTTGGGAACCGCCCACTTCAATTTTAATCAGCCTTTCCCTTGAAGATCTAAAGTCTGAGTCATACTCGAACCATATTTGGGTATGCATATAAAGCCCAAACCATATTTGCAAGGATTTAAACTAAGTTGTGAAAATCAAGCTCCCACTGCACTTAGCTCATATATATAGTCGAAACAATATGAGTAAGGGTTTCAACAACATTGCTTTTTCTTTAATGACTTCACCTTCCTTTAAACTTCTTAAGACATTTTTATCAAAACCAATTCTCCCAACATAGGTTTTCTTCAATATTTAAACCTAAAATCTTAAAGTCATCAAAGTCATAAAAAAAAATAGGACCTAGCTTCTTAAAGTCATCAAAGGAGCTACCCCTAGAAGATGATAATTGTTCCTGACCATTAGTCTCAACGACTCTAACTTGATGCTCAACCAAACCAGCTAAAGTTCCAAGATGCTATAAAGCCCTTCTACATTCATAGGAGACAAACCCTCAAGTGCAGGAGGTACATCACCATTAGCCTTATTGTCTTGGAAAGATGTTCTTCTTTATGCCATGATCTCCTATAAAGCATAAGGTATAGCTAAATTAGTCACTAAGAAAACAATTAGATAATTTGGATTTATAAGGAAGAATGAGAGTTTATATGAGATGAAGTTAAAACTTAAATTAATGTGTCACCCATCTATCCCCGAAGTAAACTAAAACAAGTTTCCAACAAGATCATAACTTGGTGCTCTGATACTACTCTGTCACGCCCCAAAACCCAATCTAAGGGCATGACGGTCATTTCACACCTCAAACCCAAAGGCTCAAAGTGGAAACAATACAAACATTTATATTATAACTGAAAATTTACCAATTACCAAATTCTTATTTAGAGTAGTAGAACAAAAATTCTAAACTATCCAGATAATAATTTTTTAAACTAACACATCAAACAAGTGTTATTGTCCAAATAACTCAAAATTCAAATAATTCTAATGGAAATTTTTTTTAAATCTAAACAATGCTCAAAATAAAGAGAGTTTTGACAAATGTTCTAACAAGCTAATTTTCCCTCCTAACCATCACTCATCGCCCAAACTGAGGGTACTTGTAAAATTATTAGCGAAGGAGGATGAGCTCAAAGCCTAATAAGGAATATTAACACAGTTTCATGGATCAAATATTTTCAATTATACTTACAACGGGAGATATAATATATACTCTATTTATAAAACTTTTGAGTTAGACATGCTAATACATTTAAACTGTTCAACCAAACATTTTCATATATATATAAAAATCATTTCATATCCATTTCAAATCAAATACATTTCAATTGTTTTCTCTCTAGTTATCAAATAACAAATAGTGTCCATTTAAATGAGACTTTACAAATAGGTGGCTGGCCCTAATTGCTCATTTTAAGGTGGACGAACCAAACACTACTAGTATTAGTAACCTCTAACCTAACCCCTAGAGGCTGGGGTCCAAATCAATTACATTCCCCATCATGAAAATGTAAAGGTCAACTATTATATCCCGTTGGCAAGGGTCGAACAAACCAAAGTCAAATTCTTTGTTTTATTCATTCAACTTATAAAAGGTGAACATCATATCTCCACAATTTTTATTTTTCATAAACAAAGAAAATGTTTAAACATATTTCTCATACAAAACATATATTTGATCTATGCATAAGAATAAAAATAACATTTTTATACATTTCAAAATACAATATAAAAGAAAATTATTTCCTTTTATAAAATCTGCATTAATTTCCCATACCTCAAAAGAAGTTCTCAAAACTTTGGAAGAAAATAATTTTGGAAAATCTACTCTTCACCTAACAAAGTAGAAGAGAAATAACAATTACTATTTATCTAAAATTATAGGTTTGACAATCCTAAAATTTTAGGTATTCAAATTAATGCTTTTAATTATGAAAGATAATTTAATCAATTCCTATTTTAGAAAAATTAATAAATTTATAATTCATATAAAACTTAAATTTTATTTTCAATTTATTCCTTAGGACACAACATACTTTAATTAAACTACAATTTATTTCACGAATTTAAATCTTATGCTACTTATTAACTTAATATTTATCATTAATCTAATTACAATACTATAAATTTAACTAATTTGTACTTTACATCGTTTATTTATATATAATTTATTCTACCACTTTTATATTTTCCAAACACAACTACCATAACAACACCCACACAACTACCAATAATATATATATATACTCACAAACTCCACGCACAGTGCTTGTCTCCCTTATTATTATTATTATTATTATTATTATTATTATTATTATTATTATCATTCTTCATTCTTCATTGTTCCACACGCACACATTCTTTATTATTATTTAAAAAAAAAAAAAACACTTGTTTATATATATATCATCATCATCATTCTTCATTCTTCCACACACACACATTTTTTTTTATAAAAAAAAAAAAAACATGTTTATTATTATACACTTCTAGAAATCACCCGATACATTGAAATCTTATAGTTTTTTAGTTTTTTTTTCCTAATATTTTCCAATCCCTTAAGCTACATATAATTATATATATATTTACTCATTTAATTTTGAAATTTCATTACTTAGATCTTTGAATTTCTCTATTTTCATCAATGGAACAACCTATATTCATAATTTCAATATTTTGACCTAAAAATTTTAAATAGATTAACCCTAGCCTAAATCGAAATCTTTCCAAAGAATTTTTTTTTTTCATCTAAAAATTTAAGATTTCCCAATTTCCAACAATAAATCAACCCATAATTTTAAATTTGCAATATTTTGATATTAAAAAGAATTAAAAATAAATAAACTAATCCTAATCTAAATTTAAAAAATTTCAAAGAATGTTTAGTATGTTTAGAACTAACTAACGAATATAATATATTAATTTAGGGTTAGAATTTTACCTGGAAAAATCTGAACTTCAAACTCTGAACCTCTAAACCTTCAACCCTATGATCTCCAATTCTCTAATTTTGGTTAATAGGGTTTTTTGAATAAAAAAATGTTAAAGGAAAATCTAATTTAGACCTAGGATTATTAATTGTAAAATGACTTTTCACCTTTAATGAGTTTAATTAATTAATTGATTACTTTGTAATTTACTATTTTGCCCCTAGAGTTAATTTTGGGGTGTTACATAAAATCTCAAGCTATCTTGAGTCCTTGATGATGACATGACCTTAACTTCTCTCATCAAGAAAAACCAAAAAGAAAAAATTGTTAAGATGGACCTTTGAAAGTATGATATAATGTAACAAATTCAAAATTATTATTTGTTTAATATTATTTCAGTTTTACTTTTATCTACCCTTGTTCCATGTATTATACCTTATGAGCATTCTGATATGACATATTTTACATTGTATATGACTTAAGTGCATTAGGAATTGTATAGAAGATCTAAGTGATGGGTTCCTTACAAATAGATAATTTATTCATAGTCAATTCATGGACATAGACAATCCATTTGAAGCTATAATGCACCTCCTATTAAATGGATGATCGGTTTTGACCATTATGATGAGTTTCTCATGATGAGTACACAAGTGTATATAAGATAAGAGCTATAGTGTGTCATAACGTAAAGTTATTAAGTAATCCTGACTTCACCAAGCTGTTATATTATATTATCTCTCAACCTTGAAAAAATATTGAATTTGTGTCAAAGTCTATAGTGGTTTTGATATGCTAGTGAGATCTTAAAGTGATCATAAATTCCCTATGGATTTGATTACTATTAATGGAAAACAGTAGCAACAAGTATTTTCAATTGAGGCACCATGATATCTTATAGAGTTTGAGACAATGTATCTAGTGATGAGCACAAATCTTTATTGTAAATAAAATACAAAAGCTTAAATACGTGATAACTTTGACCAAGAAAAACCAAAGATAGAGTTACCATGACTTTGTAGTATTCCGGGTTGTTGTCCTTTAGGATTAGCTCTAATGTGTTTATTTGTTTTTAGATTAAAAGGATTAATTATTTTTTAATGATAATAAAATTCTAATTTAAATAAATATGGAAATATGAATAAAGATTTCCTAAAATATTTAATCAAATAAATCAAACAAGAGAAAGAATGTTATGGAGAGTTTCATAATCTAATGTTAAATCCTTACAAAGAGAGAATGATAAAATCTAGAGTTTAGGATCAAAGTCAATCTACGACCAAATTGAATCCTAAAACCAATATTGCATTAGAACTTTGATTTTTCCTTTTTAAAACAGATTCCTAACACCATTAAATGAATGAGATTAATTAACAATTAAAAGTTTAACTTTTTAACATTTTCTACTCTTTGTAGCTTTGTTTTAGGATAGATAATGATAGGGAAGACTAGGATAACCAATGATTTATATATAATGATAGGGAAGATCAGGAAAACCAATGGTCAAAAGCTTCCAAGAATTACTAGTGTCAAAAAATAATCTACCATATCATTCCCTAATACAACTCGCAATGATAGGTGATGATTAATTTTTATTTTTAATTTTATTCAATCAAAAGCCCATATTCATCTTTTTAGATTTAACCCTTAGATTCGTTAACAGTATGATCAAATTATAGTAACTAGTGATTAAGGTCTTCTTAAGAATCACTAATATCTTGATAAGAATCTTCTATAATTTATCTAAGGTGATCTTGAAAATATAAAGAAAACCATAACTTTACCATGTTTTTCCTACTCGTCTTTGGATTCTTCACCTTCATGTTAGCATCTTCGGATCAATCAAGTTTACTAAATATGGTGGAGGATTTCTCCTCACAGTCCATGTTTGGTTGCCAAGAAAAATAAAATAGAAAGATTGAAAAAAAAATATATAAAAGAAAAGAAAACCCAAAACTTTGTTAAGAATTTCAAGAGAAGAGACCAATCTTCTTCTCTTCTTTCTTTTTCAAATAAAAAACTCCTTAAAAACCCTAAAAGTTGAGTTTTTATAGTGCCACAAATCTCAACATGTTTGTATGTTCCTATTGACCACTTATTTTACAAATAATTACTTAAAAATGACTAAAAAAAAATAATAAAATCATAATTTTCGGTTGTGTGGAGCCCACTTAGGGCGAATAGAGTGCCCAATATGCAATTCTCGAATTGGAGGAGGCGAAACATCAAAGTGGCAATGTGTGATTTCGAAATTAGGATTATTTCGAAATAGATTTCGAAATCATAAGTTGAATTTTTGAAATCATTTCAAAATGGTCCTACGACTCTACACAATTGTCTTCAAATGACCATAACTTCTTTGTTTCAACTCCGATTTGCACACTGTTTAAAGTGTTAGACTCTTGACTTTTTAAGCTTCAAAACCATATATGGCTTGCTAAAAAAAAAAAAAAATCATGGGAAGCACTTAAAAATTCACATCAAAGTTAGGGGTATATGTTACTACTAGGTTTGAGTTCCAAATTCCATTTTAAGCTTCATTGCATTTGCTTTCAATCCTCTTCCTCATGGTTGCTTGCCATCTATCTCACTCCATAAAATTCATTGTTAGTATTTCATGCCCTTAACTTACTCATTTCAACATTTTTTTTTTAACTTTTTCATGGTTCCCAAGTCCAGAGTCTCTCATTTATGCATATTTAATCTCTTCTACTTCCTTAGTTGAAAATGATTTTTGTATTTAACATTATTTTCATCCCTTAAACCTGGAATTAGGCTTAAGATAGAAGTTAGATCCATAACTAGAGTCTTAGCATCAATTTGAGTTAAGTTTGATGATTTGAGCTTTTTATATTGCATAAATCATATCATATATGTGTTATTGGAGTGGATATTTTAGCTCCAATCAGGTGATCCTAAGAAAGTATATTCAGGTAAACTATAGTCATAGTAGTTCTTTAAGTGGAACCTGACATAAGCTCTTTGTAAGCTAGTATATAAATTGATCACACAATAAAAAGATTTGTAACTCAAGGATGGTAAAGGTAATTTTAAGAAGTTAATATCATTCACCTTGTTAGATTGTGTATACTAGTTCATAGGGAGAATGTGGAAATCCTAAAATTAGTGTATGTTGATTTTGTGTGATTAGTTGGGATTTTTTTTAAGGAGATAAAGATGGATGTGTCATCAAATTTCTCTACCTTTTTTTTTTTTTTTTCATATCTCCATATTGTATTTTTGCTAAAATCATAGGATTTAATGGCTAAGTTGTCACCATTCTTTCCCTACTTAAGTCTGGTTGTATCTACATTATTAGGTATGAGATAAAAAAAAAAAAAAAAAAAAAAAATCCTTTTCTTTTCACATAGTAATTGAGTCGAAAATGCTCATTGGGTTTATTTATTTTTTTCCTTAACATTTATCATTAATCTCCTCTAGTTTTAACCAGATTCATTACTTTGTTTTTTCTTACCCAAAAAAAAAAAACATATTTAAGTAATAACATATCACCTTTTGTAAAAAAGAAAACTTGATGACAAAATATGATATAATCATTGATAGTCAAAGTAACACCTTAAAGGTGATCTCCACTCAAGAAACAACCTTTCCCAACCATAATGGGGGATCTAAAGGGTCAATTTTACAAATCACGCGACATAGGTTGATTGAAAACAATTTTCCTCAATGGGCTCAATCCATCATGATGTATTTATGTGACAAGGGGAAAGACGACTATCTCATCAGAGAAATTACTAGTCTAGTGAAATAAGATCTTAAGTTCAAGACCTAGAAAGCCAAAGAGATGATAATTGTCATGATTGATCAATTCCATGACCACCGAAGGAGTAGAAAACTTCATGTTCTATGCGATAGTGAAGGAGATGCGGGATGTCATGAGAGAAACCTACTTTGACAATGAAAATACATCGTAACTAATTTGAAATCAAGGGTAACCTTCATGATATATAACAAATGAGATGACCATTACCCAATATTTTAATATAATCACCTGTCATTAGTAGTAATTAGACATGTTCAAAACCTCCATATGGGATACTCTTCGAGATGCAAAAAATATAAAAAGATTGTTGAGAAAGAACAAATCTACAAGTTTCTATTAGGCCTTAATAAAGACCTTGATAAAGTTAAGGGAAGAGTTCTTAATATTAAACCTTAATTGAGTTTCTATGAAGTATTTTAAGAGGTTTGACGCGAGGAAAGCGGAAAAATGTGATGATGGGTAACCAAAACGAACCTTCTCCAACAAAAGAGTCATCCCTTGTTACTTAGAGCCTCTAACCATTCAAACTATGACAATCGTGTTTGCAAAGGTAAACCATGGTATGACCATGCATTGTCGCAACCTAGGCCATACCCAAGACATATGTTGAAAAATCCACAGGAAACCCAAAGACTAGAAACCAAGAGGGCCACTATAGGAGCAAGAAAGTCACAAGAACCTCCAAAAATATTGGTTTTTACGAATATATCAAGAAATATTGGTGGATATTTTGACATAAAATATCGATGAGATGAAAATTGATCAAAACTTGTGAAAATGTTGAGAAGAAAAATCTAATTAAATGGTATAAAATGTAATAATAGAAATTGAGGTTGTTTTATTAAAAAAGTTGGTATATGTATGATATAATTTGTGACATCTAATAATAATATTTAAATTTTAAAATTAAATTTTGTAGAGATTTATCTAATTTGAAGGGATTCAATAACAAAATATATATATATATAATATGTATAAATATTTTTATTTTAAAATGTTGATAATTTTATTTATAAATTTATATTTAATTATTATACAAAATACACAAGAATTAAAATTAATTAATTTATAATAATTTTATTTTTATTAATTTATAATATAAATACATAAGTATAAGATATTTACATTTATGAATCTTATATATATTCTTTATATTTGAAATAATAAAGTTGGCCTGATGGTATAGTTGCTTCTTTTCAAACTTGAGGTCATGGGTTCAATCTCCGTAAACAACATACAAGTCAATATCTTAAACTAGCAAAGAGTGTCCTGGCTAGCCAACAACCAAGTCAATATCAATGCTCATGACAACCTAAAATCTTTCTCATCAATAGACTTTTACCAACACACTTTTCCTCAACTACTATGCATTGAGATTATCCATTAGTAAATGTTTATTCCAACAATATATATGAGTTGGGAAAAGTCAAATTCCTTATAATGCATTCACATGTCTTGCACATAGACCATGCTTAGTTGTATGCTAAGTTAGGGAGGAGGAGGAGTTGAGTCAATACTTACTCAAAAGACACTAGTAATCAAGTGGTGCTACATGTTGTGTAGATGGAAAGAAATATTGAAAATTTTACTGAAATTATAACCCATTTAATAATCACGCCATAATAACTTGATATAAACACAACTTATTTATTATATAGGTCAAATAAAACAACCTAGTTAACCTATTAACAAATGAGTTAAGTTGGACATGAATAACTCATTAACATGAATCTAATTCATTAAATTTGTTAACAAGATTCTAACCCATTAAAATGATTATAACTTGCTAACACAATTGTAACTTGTTTATTTTTTTTTTAAATTTAAATTTATAAATTATTATTTTACAATATTTTTAGTATTTCAAACTTCAAGTTTTACTTTTTTTAATCTTAATTAATTTAATTATGAAATACTTTTAATCTTAGTTATAATTTTACTGATTTAATTTTTTTACTTTGATATTTATAATTAAATAAATATTTTAAAATTTTATCATTTTTAAATACATAAAATTAATAAATTTATATGGATTAAATGACCCGTCAAAGGATTGGGTCATAAACAAATCATGTTAGGTTAAATGAGTCATAAATAGGTTGACCAGTCGAATCGAATACGATACGTTTATTAAACAGATTGCACAAGTTGACACGATTATAATACAAACACAATTACACTTAACCCAAACCTACTAAAATTCATGTTGTTTTCTAATCGTGTTATCATGTTGTGTCATAATTGTAACTTCTATCTTATTCCTTTGTACTCAAGTCTCATTTGCTTACACTATATACAAGACCTTCTTGTTGTATACCTTGTTCACATCTCATTGTACCTTAGTCTCATTTATTTATATATTGATTTCATTTTTTTATATCTTAATTTCATTTATTTTTATTTAATCTCATGTATTTACTTGATTCAATAATAGAAACTTTATCATATATTTTTAATGGCTTAGATTCAAGATTCTATATATAGCAAATATTTTTAACAGCCTAGATTCAAAATTCCATAGATAGCATATATTTTGAATTGCCTAGATTCAAAATTCCATAGATACCACTGTATAAGGAAAAAAGGAAAAAAAGAAAAATCATATATTAAGAAGAGAATAGATGGTGATACTCACATGATAAGGACAACACCAGAGGAATAGTTTAATGCTCTTCTGAGAAAACAACCTGGAAAAGGACCTACAGGCTACAAGGTATACGGCTGTTTCTGAATGCATTGTTTGACCCAACATGGCACTTTCAGTTGCCATAGTTTGCAGAAGGTATTCCACTACCTCCATAAATGATTAATCCTTTCTTATTTATTTCTGAATTTAGATACATTAATTTTTTGATTGGGGTTTTCTCACGGACATGAAATAATCTTCCTATTTCAGCCTACATGAGTGTTTGGATGGTGTTTTTATTAAGAATTTATTTGTTAACATGGATGAAATAATCTTTATATTTGTGAATTTAATTTTCTTTGTATTTTTACGTGAAGAGTAACCCATTTGTTTTACATAAATGTCATTAACTATTTTAAGTATTTAGGTGTAGATTTTAGAATAAATGATTATTTAAAAAAAAAAATGGATGACATTTTTGTCAAAATATGACGAAAGGAAGATGAAAGTTTATATTTCCAAAATTAGGTTTTGAATTACCCTTTTAATCAAATAATCATTTTATTAATGTATTGAAAGAATCACCGATTGATTATTTAGGAATTACTTCAAATTATTTCTCCAATTTTAAAACTGCTAGAGAATTGTTTTTAGTAATATAAATATATTATAAAAAAAAAATTGTTGTTAAAAGAATGATCTAAGTATCCAACCACTTTAAATGATTTTTGAGATTTTAAAATTAATTTTCATAAATTTATTAAACACTAATTCTTATAAGAGAATATTTCAACTATCATAATAAAGCACTCGATATTACATAAAAGAGTTAATTTTATTCATCATCCTTAAAGTTTTAGTTAAATAATGGAAAAGATACAGAAATTAGATGAAATTTCAAACCAATAGAAGTCAGGTATATTTAATCAAAACTTCTGAGAAAATTAATAAAATTAAGGTGGTGTTTATTTATTTTTTACTTAATTCTAAATAAAATTTTAATGCTAAGTATTATGTTGTTTATTTTTTTAATATTTTCTTTCTATTAAACATTAAAAAGTAAAGAAAAATCAACATGTTATTTTTTCTATTTAAAAAAAGTTAAATATTTTGATTTTTTATATTCAAGAAAAAATTTATAAAAAGTTATAAAAAAAAATAGAAAAACAAACCATTTAAAATCTAAAAACAAATTATTTTCAGTAAAAAACTAAAAAAACAAATGACATCTAATTCTTACATAAAATTATATCATCAATTATACATATTTTCTCTTTAAATACTAAAAAAAAATTAATAGACAATGAATTTATTTCCCTTCCCCTTACCTAATTTAGTCTTCAAGAAGTCTTTCACATTATCTCCCCATTTACTCAATCCACTTCTCTTCTCTATCCTTATTTTCATCAAATTATCTAAAAATCTAAACATTAAAGATGGATTAATTCAATTCAAATGAAAATCATTGAGATTTTTAAGATAAAGTTTTTGATGATATCATTTAAATTAGGATAGGAATTAACTACCCATACCTCCAAATAACATTCTTTCATGACTCACAAGTAGTAGAGAAACTCCTTGTCCTATGGCACCCATATACCTTTAAAATGTATATTGACTCATGACCCACAAGTAAAGGGTTTTCAAACTCCTCATGGCACCCATATTAAGGTTTGTTTTATATAATTAATTAAAAATTAAAATCAAAATCAAAATTATATATTTTTAAAAATAATATTAGTATTAATTTTATTTATTTATTAAATATCAGATAAATTTATGTATAAGTAAAAGAAATAACATTCTTTTTAACCTTTATATTAAGCCTTTTTTTAGTCATAATTTTTTTTTTACAAAATTATTTAAACAAACGTAAAAAAAAAACTCTTATCAATCATGACCTAAATCCTATTTTTCTTTATAAATCTAAGAAAAATTAATCATTTGTAATATCAAAATATCAAAATTATAAATATATTAATAAAGAAATAAAAGCACCCAATCTTTTATAAAAGGTATATTCAAAGCTTTTTATGGTACCAATGATTGTTGCTTAAAAATATTTAAAATTTCTCTACACAATAAAATCAATTTACAATAGCGTTATCTTTTACCACAAAATATTAATTCTTCTAAAATCCCTCCCTTTAAACATTTATCCACATCTAGGAGTGATTTTAGGAGAATATAAAGCACTTCATAAATATCGAAAATATTTTCTTTGAAAAAATGTTTGGAAAGGATCTTAGAGGGATTAATAGTACTTTTTAACTAAGAATCATTTCCATATAAAAATCAAAGCATTTGATAAAATTTTAATAATCACTTTTAAATTTTTGGATGGTAACTTGAAATGATTCTTAAACCAACACTAACATTTTCTTAATTTTTTATATAGCATATTATCAAAACTAAAATTATAAAAAATATTAATTTATTTTTTCTTTATATCAAAATAATTAAATTTCTATAAAATATTTATAAAAATATTATTCATAAAAGTGTTATAAACTAAATCATGAGTATTTTCAAGGCTATTTTTGGTTTTCAAAAAAACTTGAGAAAAAATGTAAGGTAAATAAAATAGGGAGAAAAATAAATAGATTAGTTTTATACGTTATTTTAAATTGATGTTATTATTTTATATAGAAATTATGAATATATTTTACAGTGATTTTAGAAAATGTTTCTAGTATCTTTCATATTTAGAAGATAGAAAAAACTAAAAATACTTCTTAAAATTACTGTCAAACATACTTTAAAGAGTATTTTGATTTATTTATTTATTTTTTAAATCAATGTTTTTTGAAAATATATTTTAATTATATTTAAATATTTTTAAACTCAATATTAAAAAATTATTATAAAAAATAATTAAATATAAATCATTACAAATAAAATTTATTTTTAAAAAATATATGAAAGTAAAAAAATAAATACTTAAGAATATTTCAAGTTTCTAAATAAACTTTTATTCCAAAAAAACTTTTAAAAATATTTTTAAAAATTATTCTCAAAAATTCAAAAACATTCCTAAGCAAACTAATTTTTAATTATAATTGATTTTTATAATAAAATCAAATATGAAATCCTTAATATTTAAAAAAAAAATAGACTTTCTACACGTTTCATATTTATATAAAAATTTTATTGACTTAGAAAAAGGGGACTGTATCAAAAAATTATTGGTATAGCCGTATCGGTCCCCCAAGAGAAGAGCCGGCCCCAAAAGGCAAAAGCTGTTGTCGTGAAAGGCCAAGTGAAAACAAGAAGCCCGCCCACGTGTACGTCCGGCGATTTCAACGCAAGCGCAATCTAATCCAAAATCCTACTAATCTTCCTCAAATAGATTTTTCCCTTAATTACAATCCACATAATTCGCAACAAGATAAATGAAAACGAGGTTAAAATGAAATAATAATAGAAACAGAGAATTGAGATTTCCATCAGCTTTGTTGGTGACTAGTAAGCAAACAGTCTTCTTCTTCGGCACTTCCCAAGCTTCTCTCCAGACCCCAAAGCCATAAATTCCAAGCGCAGAGAAAAAGCAGAATCCATTGATCAGATTTGACTGCTGCAAACTAGTGCTTTTTGTTGGGTAAAAATCCATGCTTCCTTTTTCTTTTTTTCTTTTTTCTGGAAAATGGGTTGATTTTGGATCGGATGATCTTGTTGATTGCATTGTGGTTTGAGGTCAATTCTTGACTGGGTTGTTTCGTATTGATGCTAATTTTGATTTTTCTTTGATGGGTATTAGTGGGTTGCTTTGATTTTTCTATTGTGGCCTTTTGGTTTTGCCTTTTTTGACTTTTTCGTGACTGGAGTGGGATCTTAATCAGGAGAGAAAATGCAAACTTCGACATATGCAGCCAAAGGAAGCATAGGTTTGGAATTACAAAACCGCAGGGTCTTTCCTCGTTTCGGTGAATTTAAGAAGCAAAGTTCATGTGTCAAGAATCTGAGGGTTACAAATAACACCACTTCCTCCGGTTTGCGCATTGGTTCAGTGGTTATGGGAGCCGAGTTTGGCCGTCCTAGAACCCGAATCGAAGCTGTGTTTAGGCCCAGATCAGTCAAAGCTAGAGCTTCTGGTTCGTTTTCCACTATCTTTTTAATGTTTAGTTGATTAAAAATTGTGGGTTGTGTCTGTGCCTTGTTCTATTTACTGAAATTTGTTACTTCCGAAGATGGTCCTATGTGGAAGCATAAAATGTGCAGAAAGTACTGAATTTTGTGTCAATTTATTTAGGAAGTTTGGAAAATTAATTGTCCTGTTTGGTTCTGTTATCAGAGTGCAAAATGTAGAAAACAGTTGAAAAATTTGTTGGCTATTTGTTCATGGAGGACTGTTATTTGGAAATATGGTTACAAAATAGAGTTCTTTTATTCGCTGTCCTCGGATATGAGAAAACACATCAAGCACACTTGAAAAATACTACTGAGGATTGGTGTTTTTGTTTTGGAAAATCTATTCCAGAAAGCTGTTTCTACAGAACAACCGAAAGGGTGCAATGTTTTTGGGTCTGCCCATCAGGGTAGTAGAAAAGAAAATTGAGTTGGCAAACTGATAAATTGAGTAAAACTGGTGAATTGTGTGTGGCTTGAGTTATTTTTAGATTGAAGTCCAATTGTTTATTTAGATATATTTTTTAAAGGTTTCTAATGGTTTCATCAGAGAGTCCATCTTTTCAATCCCTTGGCACCATTAATTACTCTGCAGTTCTCAATATATTTTTCTGGTTGTGTTTATCTGCATTTTGGAATGAGAACAAAGAAATGTTTGCCATAGTAAATGCTGGGCAGTCAATGTTTTTGCATCAACCCCTATGTTGTATTGGGGTTTTTCTAGTTGATCTCCTCTCCTGTATGTGACCACAACGAATACGTGCACTTCCTTTTTGCTCCAATTGACATAGAAAATCGTTCATTCATCTATATCTTGAAACATTATAAATGTTGATATCTCCAGGTGCCTCAGAATTCTGTATTGGCTTGATTCGTGGAGACAGACTTACAATCATGCTGTGTCTAACAAATGCAGTATTCTGATATGCGGTTATATGTTCTGCTTAACTGTAAAAAGACATTCTTTTCATCAGGATGCATTGACATAGCATATTTGTGGCATGGGATCTTTGTAAAGTATCATCGTGTCTTAACTATTGAAAGTTATCGACACTATTAAGAATCTTCATTGTTTAATCATGGACCATGATGCTTGGGATTCTCCATTTACTATTTTCTTACAAATAGCATTTGGAATTGAGTTGCAGGTGGAGACATTGAGGATGTTGATGTCACTGCTCCCCAGGGCAAATCTTCTGGAACAGTTTTGCCATTTGTTGGTGTTGCTTGTCTGGGAGCAATTCTGTTTGGTTATCATCTAGGGTATGACTGATTTATCTTAGAAATAGCATGCTTTTTCTATCTGTTAAATTCTGAAATCTTCAATTAAAGAATTTGAATTTCCTTTCACCATTTGTACACTAAAGCGATACAAACTGTAGTTATTATGTTAAAATTAGTTCTGCATTTCTGGGCTAGTTCCGAATACAGTTAAGTCTTTTTGTATGCAACAGGGTCTCATGTAGAACTTATCTATGGGCAAGATGTACTGTAACAGTGTATGCTATTTTTTATTTGCCACAGGGTGGTGAATGGTGCTCTTGAATACCTTTCCAAGGATCTTGGAATTGCTGAAAATGCTGTTTTACAAGGCAAGTGAAGTAATCTTCTTGATTGACCATGCAAAGAGAATCTTGGACCTTTATCTTTTTTTTTTTTTTTTTTTTTTTTTTTTTTTTTTGTGTTTTGACATGACAAGTATAGAGTGCCAAACTACCAGAACTATACATCACAAAACATTTGTATGTGGAGTATCTTCTTAGTAATAGTGTTTTAAAAGGCTATTGAGGCTTATATCTTGAGGTTCACCTCAGGGAAAAGCACTGCGAATTAGCCTTTATGCTATAGCCTCAGTTAAGGTAATTGAAGCTTAAGCCTCACCCTATTGAGGCTTATAGCTTTGAGGCTATAGCCTTAAGGCTATTGAGGCCTTAGCCTCAAATATCCAAAGGGTTTTCAACCTTTATGGGATTTTGTTATATATTTTATGGGAAGCTCAAGCCTCAATACTCAATGAGTTTTAATGGGTTCTATCATCAACTATGCTTTTGTGGGCTTTTGATATAGATTTCATGAGTTTTGTATTGGGTCCCGACTTGGTTAGACCTTTTACAAAATGAGGGCTTAGTTGACTTCCAGTGAACCTTTTAAATGGAAGGGAAAAAGAGACATTGGGAGGAAAGAATAGGGAAATTGTTGATTGTCTTGGTGACTAATGTCATATATAATCATTATCTTATTATAGATAGATAAGAAAAAATACCACTGCAATTGGTGGACGAAGAAGAAGAACAAGTCACTGTTAACACTGATAGGGAGGATAATATAGCAATTAGATATGATTATATTCCTTGGAGGATCCTACTAGTGATAGTGACAATAGTGTTAAAAATGATTTGATAAAACCATGAGAGAGTTAAATTTTAGAAGAGAAAACAATGAACTAAATTAGAAACTATTAGTAATGACAACTAATTATTTTATCATTATAAAGTTGATGCTTTTTTTTATTATTCAATTTTCTTGTGACTTTATAAGTATTTTCTGATTTTTATATTTTTTATTATTTATTTGTTTAAGTTGAGGCTTACGCCTTGCCTTATTTGGGTAAAACGCCTCAAAACCACCTTTAGCCTTTTAAAACATTGGTCAGTGGCCCCTAGAATTCTATTTCTTCATGCAATATGCTGGGTTTTCTGCAGATTGCAGTCAACTAATCAGTTGGCCTTTTATGTTTGCACACCTTTAAATTATACATGTTCTTCCTGAGGTGAAATTTCACAATGTTCAATATATTCTATGTTTTCATTTATTTTATTTTATTTATCACCAATGAATATCTAGCTTTACAAGATTTGACAATGGAGCATTTTGAGCAGGATGGGTTGTTAGCACACTCCTGGCTGGTGCCACTGTTGGTTCATTTACTGGTGGTGCATTGGCTGATAAGTTTGGCAGAACAAGGACTTTTCAACTAGATGCAATCCCTCTTGCTGTTGGAGCATTTCTTTGGTCTGTCGTTTGTTGTAGACCATAAGATCATAATCTTTGTTTGTATCAAATAAAAGAAAATATTTATAATAAACCCAAGTATGTTCACTTTTCAGTGCGACAGCACAGAGTGTGCAGACTATGATAATTGGTAGGTTACTTGCTGGCATTGGAATTGGCATCTCATCTGCACTTGTACCACTTTACATATCTGAGGTAGTAATGTTTCAATTTGTCATTATTATTATTATGCTATTTTTTGTTCGTTTTTATGAATCCCTTTGAAACTGAAACACATTTTAAATGGTCAGATCTCACCAACTGAAATTCGTGGTGCGCTTGGGTCTGTCAATCAACTTTTTATTTGTATTGGGATTCTTGCAGCATTGGTGGCTGGATTACCTCTAGCCGGAAACCCTCTATGGTATTCTTCTTGTCATATTTCATTTGCTATATCTATATGCAGGAAGAAAGCTTTTGGTAGCTTAGCGAGAGATAAGTCAACTAAATACACTCAAAAGCACCATTTCAGAAATGTTGCTAATTAAAATGCTGCTAGATAGCCCTTGAGGTCTGATTCAAGTGCTAAGGGGTTGGGGTAGGGATATGGGGGGTTTTAGATTAGTGTCCCCTGGTGCACCCTTCAGCTTACCTTTGGGGCAAAGGAGGCTCTTTGTTATTGCCAGAATGTAATTGTTTAAGATTATGAAAAACTATGGATATTGCATAACATGATCCAAGTGCTAATAGTGTGTTTAATGACTTTTTATGTTCTTCTTGGAAAATCAATTCTTTTACTTCTCCATTCTGCTTATTTCAGATAACTTCCAAGTGCAGTGTTCACTGCTTATCCTCTCTTTCATGTAGCTCATGATGTTTTCTAATTTTTTTAATCAGGTGGAGGACAATGTTTGGTGTTGCTGTTGTCCCCTCTATTCTATTGGCTTTGGGAATGGCATTTTCTCCAGAGAGTCCTCGGTGGCTTTTTCAGGTTTCTTTTGCTAGGTTATTCAGTCACATATGGTTTGAATGTTCTACATGGGATTTTTATTTTTCATTTCT
Organism: Vitis riparia; assembly: GCF_004353265.1. Classification (NCBI taxonomy): domain Eukaryota; kingdom Viridiplantae; phylum Streptophyta; class Magnoliopsida; order Vitales; family Vitaceae; genus Vitis; species Vitis riparia. The sequence goes on from NC_048444.1 coordinate 10,217,758, forward strand.
GCAGTATATTCAATCCATTTTATCTAGGTTATTAGTTCATCAATATAGATTCCGAGCTAAACACATTTCTTTGCAGCAAGGAAAGATTTCTGAAGCTGAAAAATCAATAAAAACACTCAATGGAAAGGAAAGAGTCGCTGAGGTTATGAATGATCTAAGAGAAGGGCTTCAAGGTTCTTCTGAACAGGAAGCTGGGTGGTTTGATCTATTTAGTGGTCGCTACTGGAAAGGTATAACTGAAAAATGTGTAAGTTTCTTGTTGTTACATGCTGTCCAAGTGATACTCACCAGTCACCAAATCGTTTTATGCTGCTTATATTTATGAGATGTCATCTATGCGGTATCTATATTATCATCATATATTTGATATCTGCATTTGGAACTTATTTCTATGTGGTTCTAGTGCATACTTGAAGGGATTCTGTGCTCATAAGAAAAGATTAATGAGCGACTATAATTCCTTTGCAAGTTGCTGCTATACTTGCAGTCATGCTTGCTGGTGCAATTATGTTGAAAGCAGATTTTTATGACACATGCATCTTGCTGCAGTTGTGAGTGTTGGCGCAGCACTTTTCTTGTTCCAACAGTTGGCCGGCATAAATGCTGTGGTGTACTATTCAACATCTGTGTTCCGCAGTGCTGGAATTGCTTCTGATGTTGCAGCCAGTGCTCTTGTTGGGGCATCAAATGTCTTTGGTAATCCTTTTTATTCTCTCTGATTTCTTGGAAAATTTTGATTTCATACTTTGTAGAGAATGTTTTACATAGCTGGCTTTTGATCTTCTTACAGGCACAGCCATAGCATCCTCTTTGATGGACAGGCAAGGAAGGAAAAGTCTTCTTATAACAAGCTTTGCTGGAATGGTACTGTTATTTCCTATATAAAACTATTTATTCCTATAAAGTTCTTAAATTGGTACATTCTTAGTATATTCCTTATCGTATCAAGCAGGTAGTCTGAATCTTTAAGAAATTGCCTTCTGCAGTTCCTTCTGGTGCTCGACTGCATTAGAAATGAGTTTTCTATCATGGAGTAGTACCTTTAACCTTAATTTGTTTAATAAACTAATTATCAGTTAATGGATTCAGGTGGTTGATTAGATTTGGTTTAATTATTTGGACAAGGGCATGTTTTCTGGGCGTTCAACATATCTCCTATAGAGTATTATGAATATATTTTGATAATTTTTCAAGTATTTATCTTGGCAAAAGTCAGATTTATCTGACTTAGAAACTAGGCCTGCATAACTAGGGCTTAGATGTTATATCCCTCTAAAAAATTGTATGAGACTTTTTGCATGCATTTATCAAACAACTTTTGATAAACTAAAAAACACAAGAATAGGTTTACTCGTATAGTGGAGGAGCTGATCAGATTCTTGTATTTTGTGGGAACGACTCCCTCATCCTTCTCTTGTACTTTTTACCCAGATCTAATATATCTTTGTTTTTGATAAAAAAAAAAATAAAAAAATGAAAAAGAAGACAAAGAAAAAGACAAACACAAGAAAAGATATGCCTTCATTTCTCTTCTGCATTTTATAAATTTTACCTTGTCTAATTTTCACACATTTCTTTTTTGCACTGCAAGGCTGCTTCAATGATGCTGCTTTCCTTCTCTTTCACTTGGAGTGCCCTGGCACCATACTCTGGCACCCTTGCTGTACTTGGCACTGTTCTGTAAGTTGATACTTTTCCTTATCATATTGATGTGTCTTTTCTCTCTACCAATCCATTTCTTCTTTTTCCCAATCTAACCCAGGATACTTGAACTTGCTATCTTTCCATTTATGCAGCTATGTGTTGTCCTTCTCTCTTGGTGCTGGTCCTGTCCCTGCTCTTCTTCTTCCAGAAATATTTGCCTCTAGAATCAGGGCAAAAGCAGTTGCTTTATCATTAGGCATGCATTGGGTAAGTGAAGAAGAAATGATCCTGTTACTACTGATTTTTTTCTTATCAAAAATGCACTTTGAAAGATTCAGTATTGCCTGTAGTTTTTGCTTTCTCTCTGTTGTATTCTGGACAATAAAACAGAGATTGGTCTGATAACCCTTTCTGATAACTGATATTGGTCTATTGCAGACAGAAGCATGCATATAGATAAGTAGTCAGATAATCATTATTGGAAACTGATGTCAATTTACTTTTAAGAGGCCCATATATAGATATATATGTGTGTGAGAGAGAGCATCCCCTAGATAATATTAACTGGGCCATAATATAGATATGTGAGTGTGTGAGGGAGAGGGAGAGGGAGAGGGAGAGGGAGAGGAAGAGGAAGAGGAAGAGAGAGAGAGAGAGAGAGAGAGAGAGAGAGTGCATACCCTGGATAACATTTTTCTATTCATGTTTCCTGGAAATTCAAGATCTCATTTATGCCTATCATGCTTACCAAACATCAAGTTGATTTAGAGTACGTTTGACAGTGATTCTGAGAAGTATTTTTAACATTTTTAACATTTGAAAATATTTATTTTTCAAGCATTAAAAATACTAGAAACACTTTCCATAATCACTGTCAAATACACTTTTAATATTATAGACATTCAATTCTTGAAAGAGTGTATTTGGTAGTTTTATTTGAAGTCATTTTTAGAGTGTATTTGATAATGTTTCTCTTGAAAGAGTTTCCTCTAGAAGTGTTTTTGGAAGAAATATGTATTAAGAGTTTGTTTGGCAGTGATTTTAGAAAGTGTTTATCCAATAAACACTATGAATGTTTTTCAACCCCTTTTAAATTATTTTCTAATCTTTTACCACACGTCCAATTTTTCTTCAAAAACACTTTTCAGGCTAAAAGTACTTTCTAAAAACACTGTCAAATGGAAGTTTCTTCATGGTGCTAATGCAGTAGACTTTCATCTAACGGAACTTCATGATTTTCCCATTGTATCAGATCTCAAACTTTGTGATTGGGCTTTACTTCTTGAGCGTTGTAAACAAGTTCGGGATCAGCACAGTTTACCTGGGATTTTCAGGCGTCTGTCTTCTTGCTGTCTTGTACATAGCTGGTAATGTTGTGGAAACAAAGGGGCGGTCCTTGGAGGAAATAGAGAGAGCTCTTAACCCTGCAACTTAATCAGGACGTGCTTTAGAGTGCTGGTTTTAATAATTACTGCAAGCCACAGATTTTGTGCTATAAAAGATCTCCTTACGGATAGTGTTCCTTTGTTCTTATGAGACTCAAACTTGGGGGCCAACTCGTTCGTTGCTTCCCTCATTTTGCGGGTATATGTTTGGACAGTTTACCTTAGATCTATCCAGACTTATGGTGGCTGTAGGAACCCTAGGACCATGGCTCAGTTGAATCAGGTTGCTGTATCATATATGGATTTTCATGTTTTGTCACTTGGATATCTCAATAACTTGGTTTGCAGTTTTTATCTCTCACAAATCTGCTGCAATGTGTTGATCATAATCTTAAGTTTCAAGCTAATTCCCATCTGCCTAAGGACCTTACATGGTGGTTACACCTGGTAAGGACACCAGGTCACCGGCATAGCAACAGTGAACTGCAAGACAAGGTCAATATCCGAAAGGGGCCAGAGGAGGAATTGCTAGTGTCAACTTCAGCCTGGAGTGTACGTAGTACACCTTTGCTTTCTGTGCCATTCAGGTACTTCGTACACTTGGCCGTAGTGGTGCCTTCCCCTTTGATTTTTTTCATAGAAAATGTGAGAAAATCAAATATAATTAAACTTATCAACAAAATTTGTGTAGTTTTAAATTATTTGATTTTTATATAAAAAATCTTTAAAATAATATATAAAAATTATTTATTAATTTTAAATTTATTTTTTCTTCTAATTTTTCTTTCTATTTTTTTTGGGTCCTGCATCTTCCTTCAAACTTTCTAAAAACCAAATATAGCCTAAAAAAGTATATTGCATCATAGTTGGGAAAGTGGCCTAAGAAATATTTTTTCTTGGAAGGTCTTAAGAGTAAAATAGTATAAAAAGAATGATACTATGTACCGAAACTGAGCCAAACCTGTTCATGGTGAAAGAATAGGGACTTCGTTTCAAATACGTCCTTAACAAGCATCACAAAAGAATAGCTTAATGGGGATAAACAAATTAAGTTGAAACTGTTTCTTAAGAGGAAAAAAGAGGAGTCCACACAACAGTGAGGAATAGAAAAATATTGTGTATTAATAACAAAATGATTAAGAATCCCAGAGAAAATTGATTGCCACTAAAGCGACAATCTTAAAGAATGTGATGACAATTTTGGCCACTCCTAATCACTGCTTGAAATAGTACAAAGGGCACCTGGGGTTTCATACAAGATCTGAGAAGAGTGATAGTATTCTTCACCAGACCATCATATTGCACTATAAAAAAGTACCATGGGCACCTAGATTTTCCGTACAATATTACATGAGAGGGGTAATATCCTCCTCCATACACGCTCCCTAGCCAAATTGTTCCACTGGCAAATTTTCCTACCATAAAGAATTTCCAGCCAAGGGCTTTCAGACTTCAAAAGCCAAGCAACTTTCACCACTATCTTCTGAGAATACACACCCCGGAAAGCTCATTCCCATCCAGGTGGCAAATCTACATGTTAGCTTTCCTTTCCCACCTTTCCTTCGTGTCGAGCCTATCAACAGAATAGCCCAGAAGAAAAGAAATAAGGTTAACATAAAAAGGAAAAATAGAATGCAGCACAACCAACTTTAAAATTTCAGTATACATCCAAAGAGATTTATTTGGTTGTGTGGGTGACGCTGCATAAATTGTCAAAATCCAAAGGTGAAAGAACAATACCCCCAATGTAACTTCTGGCGCTTCTTTGATGCAAGATGTGTGGCTATATCACCTTGCTGCAAGGATGGCTTGTCCTTGACATTGTTGCTTTTTGATGTGGAAACACTTGATTCTTCAATTGTAATACTTGCATTTTCCTCTGTACAATCTTTGACCTTAAGGTACTTTGATTCTTTCCCATAAGATTTTCCAGCCCAATCTGCAATCCCAACAGAACTTTCCTGAGTTACATAGACCTTCTGAGAAACAAAGCCATGAATAAAGGTAACCACAAAAGAAACCTTTTGATTTCTTTTGATACTTTGATCCTTCTTTGATTTGTAAACGCCTCTTGTGCAATTCCTGTCATATAAAGAATTCAAGTATTCAGAACTTATTGGGAGAGGAGAGGAGAGAAGACAAGAAACATATGGATATTAGTGAAGAAAGAAACCACTATGCAACAAACCACATATAAAGAATTTAATGTCATATTCTCTTGAGAATCATGTACAATTATGAAACATTTTTTTCATTCTCATAGATTTATGATACGCCATCTAATATTCTCTCCACATTCTACACTTTCATGTCAATTAATTCCCCCCACCCACACCATTTTTGGTTGCTGTCTTAGCCTCCTACCTCCACCAACTTTGATTTAGGGGGCTTTTCCTTGTCCGAAAAATAAGCATGACTGATCACATGCACTGCCCTAACAATTGGGAGATTGTAGGATCATGTACCTGAGTACTGACAACCCCAATTGACAGGTTATAACTCATACCACATTGGAAGCATTTTAGTACTGGGAATATGATTCTTCCCACCCACAACAAGCACACACATTAGAATGAATAAAAACAGTTTAAAAATACTGATCTACATCATATCTTCAGCACAAATTTGATTGACCAAATGCCCTATCATAAAGAGGGATAAAAAACCTATTCTTCTATCACTATGCGACACTCCAATCCTTATACATATCGTAGCCATTTGGCTGACAGAACTCTTTCCCAACACCGAATTTCCCTGTTGCATTCTATCACTCAACCAAGTTGAAGCTCATGCATGGATGATTCCTATTCCACCTTCCCATGCCACATCATTATTCCCCGATTTCGTCCCACCCATTCGCCATGAAACCCTAAAATTGAGATGAATTAAAATCCTAACTAGAAAATCGTCAAACCCTAACATCCCTTTGTAAATCATTCTCATAATCACCAGTCCCCAAAATTTTTCATTTCATAGAATTAAATACGTATCGACATTGAAAGCTTGTGATCATCTTTGGGAACAAAAGAATTCACCCAATTGAGAAACTATTATGAAATTTATCAGGGAACTTTTAGTAAAATGTAGAAATAGGTACCTGGAATTTGGAAAGCTGGAGATTGGTGACGCCAACAGGCTTGAAATCGGATTGTAAAGAAGGGGTTGATGCTATTGCTGCTTCTCTCCTCTCGTCTTCCTCTATGCTCGCCATGGATTGCCTCTCTGAAGCAAAACTCTAACAGGCCCGAGTATATACGGGTTGGATCTGGATTCAGTTCACTGGAGCACCCACCCGACTTAACCCAACTTATGAGTTTTGTGTTTTTATTATTAATTAAATCTCATTTAAATTTTTTCTTTCTTTCTTTTGCTAAACCAAATCTGAGAGCAATTGGGTTTTGCTCTAATTTTTTAGTCCAGCAAGAGACTATTCAAACTGAAAATCATTTCAGAGACAATATATATATATATATATATATATATCTAATAAAAATAATAAAATGTTTAAAAATATTTAAATAATTAAAAATGTCATTTTTTATACAAATCAAAATAATTCAATTTGATTTGATTTTATTTTTAAATTTTTCTTGGTTGTGCATTGATAAAAATATGAATTTTAAAAATTCAATATTAATATAAAAAAAATTTTGATTTCATTAAATATCAATAATATATACAAAGTACGTCTTAATGACTCCTTTTAATACCAACACGGGGATTGATATAATTTCATGATAATTGAGGATGAAGAAAAATTATTTTGATGGAAACAATATTAGTACCATGATATGCAATTTGTATTTATGAACATGTTATTTTTAAGGTTTCTTAACTCTTGCCAGTTGTCTCTCCATAAAATAGAAAACTTTGAGGCGAACTTAAAACTCATCTAATGATGTTAAGGAAGCCTACAATAAGATATGACATATCAAGGCTAATTTTAATCTCATTTGATGAGTTATTATATCGACTTCCTGAAGTCATGAACTCAAAATTGGCCAAAAGATATTCATCCTTAATTATTGTTATCCTTTGTTGTCTCCTCCCTTTGTACGACTTTTTCATAACTTTTATATTAAGACAAACCTTTCTTGAGTGGTGGTCTTCATCTTGCATGCAGTGTGTGAAATTGACTTTATAGATGAATGGATTTAATGGACATTGACTTTAGTAATATTGTCTAACATCTCTTCCATCATTGCCATCCTCATCATCATCTCTCTCTCCTTTCGAGTTAGCATAATTGGAACCAATAGTGTTGGTAACATTACTTTGGCCAACACTTATGGAGTAGTATTGACACTAGTACATGGATGCTAATCAAAGTATTTTGATGTTAGTGTTGTACTTTTGCCATTCACAACAAAAACTCATTTGGAACCATTTCTATCATGGAAGTGATTACAACTCGAACACTAAATCCTTTTATGACTTCTTTAAATAGTATGATCTATGTATTCAACATGAGAATAGTGTAACATTTAGTAAATTTGGAAATATAATGACAAAATAACTTGTAATTTGAATGAGTTTGCAATATAACACCATCAAAGTTTCCAAATTGACCAAAGGCTTCAATGGTAGGGTCTAATATGACAAATAGACACGTACAACTTCAATTAGATTGGGATTATTACAAACTTCATCTTTGTGTTGACACTTTGGATAGTGTAATGAGGAGAAAGTTAATTTTATTAAAAAACTCACAAAAATATCAAGATGGATTGTCATAACCCCACTCTCCACCCGATATTGTTTGATTTAGGGTTGTAATAGTGTACACATGGCCCACTGACCAACCCCAATTTTGCTTTTTTATTAGGCTTATGCTCTTAAGAAAAGATCTCGATAGTGTGTTGTGAAAACCCTTCATATATTACTCTTCTTCATTCACTCCCTGAGTGATGTGAAACATTATAGTCTGCCCCCCTTAGGACCTAATGTCCTCGTTGCCACACTTTTGATCGAAGATCAGACTTTGATACCATTTTGTCACAATCCCATTTTCCACCTGATATTGTTTGATTAAGGGCTATAGTGGCGAGCACACGACCCACCAGATGACTCCGATTTTGCTTCTTTATTAGGCATACGCCCTTAAGAAAAGACTTGATAGAATGTTGTGAAAGCTTTCCATATATGACTCTTTCCTATTCACTTCTTGAGTGATGTGGGACACTATATGGACAATAGTAAATAACTTAATAAATAAAATTACTTACTACATGAAATAGATAGTAAAGTGTTTTATCCTAACATTCATTGATGGTGTTTAGAACTAAAGTTTTACCCTTTAAAGTTTGAGGTACTCTTTTATTATACGAGCTAACTTGCATACAAAGGACATTGGCAAAACAATTTATGACTCAACAATTTGAAGAACTATGTATAATGACTCATAAATTTCTACAATGGTTGACACTTGTTCCTAAAAAGAGTGGTCTAACATTTTGTGTTCCACTTCTTTTCTCGTGATTGTATGACTTAGTTTGTACTCTTCCTATGTATCACTCCTGAATAATTTCTTCAAAATTTTCATTTTTTCAAAAGACTATATTGGACAATATAGTTGGTAATAAATGAGATTACCCTAAATTGGATTAAATTTCCACTATATGAAGTCGGTTATCTTTCTAACTATGCTTATCACTTCAACAACATTTTGTGTTTTTTGGATACTTTCAAACATTAAATTGATGCAATATGTCGATGGATTCCAATATAATTAAGTTGAATCTCTTCTTCAATATCTTCTCAACATTCGTGAATATCGAACCATTGTCCATATATAGTCTTTGATTTGGTTAAATGCATTCAACGGTTAGAGGAAGACTATGGTACCTTTAGAATACACTATGAAATTAGTGATATTAAACTTGGTTAGCCTTATCCATTCATCACACACCAACCATGGTATATCAATAAATTTTCAACTTTTCTCTTTAGATATTAACTTAAGATTTTATTTCCTTCTACTTTATATTCAAGCATTTATTTTTATTATCTCATAAGAAGTTGGAGTAGGTATACCTATACCTCCACTACTGATATGTAATGAAAAAAATATATAAAAATTATTATGAATATAGTTAATAATAGTAATTATACACTTATTATTTACTTGTTATGCATTGATAATCATGTTTTTGAAGTGATGAGATATGGAGAAATGCTTTCATAGATGAAAATTTTTTCATCAGTCGTCCTACTATTTATTTAATAAAACCACATTTGAACAAATCTTTAACACTTTATTTTATTTTACATAACAATGCCCGTTATCTAAAAGCTCTCTTGTTTGACACTTCTAATAAAGACATGCTTTCTCATTTAGAAATCTTTGATGATCTAACTACAACTTCATAGGCCTCCTGCATGACGGAGTGCATATTAGTAGAATACATGTAGACATCATCGTTATTATCATCATCAATTCTGTCTTTGACTTCATCCCATTGTACCTCACAATTAAGCTCAAAATTCATCCATATATATATATATACACTTCCATTTGCACCGGACATTATTTATGAGTCATGAATATTTAAAAATAAATTGAAGTTTTCTATACATACATGATTAACCCTATACAACTAAATAAAATTAAATATAGAAATAATATTTAAATTAGACTAAGTGAACAATTACATTAAAATAAGTAAATTATAAAGTTATATGTGTAAATGACAAACCATATACAATATAAATAAAATAAAATAAATATTAAAGCAATATTTAAATTAAAAAATTAAACAAATCCCTTAAAAGCTAAAGTAAATAAATTGTATAATTGTAAGTATAAATGAAGTCATCTCATCCAAAATTTTGTTGAAATTGAGAGACATTTTATCCTTATAATTGTGGGTCTAGCTAAGGTATCTAAGAAGTACCCATAAAAAAGAATAAGATCACACTATGTGTACATTTAGGTTGGATTACTCATATTCATATTTTATATTTTAATCTTATTTATTTATTCTTTAATTTTATTTATTTATTTTACGGATTTTACTTTTATTGAATGATTTAGATAATTTCTAACACTTTCATAGGTGAAGACTAAGGTGGTGTTTGTTTTTTTGGCTTTTTGCTGAAAACCATTTAGTTTTAGAATTTAGATTGTTTGTTTTTTTTACTTTTTCATGACTTATTATAAACTTTTTGCTAAATAGAAAAAGCCAAAATATGTGGCTTTTTCTAAATAGAAAAAATGACACAATGGTTTTTTTTACTTTTTAATACTTAATAGAAATAAAATACTATAAAAACAAACAATCTAATATTTAATACTATTAAGTATTAAGGTTCTATTTAGAATTAAGTAAAAAAACAAACACTACCTAAGAGTGAGTTATTATTTTCCTGTAGTTGTATCATGGACGAAACTGTAGCTACACCATGCATTAATTTAGAGTGGCAATTACAACTGCATTCCACCACAAGTCCAATATTGAGTTGCCCCTCCCTAAAGAGGTGGAGAGATAGTAGAGGCTGCCACAAGCTCACAGCTATGCCACTTGGAAAATTTTCACTTAAGTGATTTTATTTATCAAACACTTGCTGATTTCAAATCAACTAGTCCAAGTATGAACCCAACCTTATATGAGCTCGAGCTAGCAGATCACAACTCTTCCTCTAGCTTGTTTGACTACGCTCAACTTGGGTATATATACACTCCATAGTAGGGAAAAGGATAGAAAATCCTAGGGGCCAATCCCCTGAATTTAAGAGGTGGTGCTGAAGTATGTTTGTTTTGTTTTTATTTTTTTATTTTTGATGATTTGAATGTTATAATTGAGTTGGGCATTACTTTCTTTATGATGATTAATTGGTAGGCTAAGGCCACAAACTTTGGTGGCTTCCGCGTATAGGCATGTTGAACTAATCAAATACAGTTTACTTTCCTGCTCACCAATTAGGTTTCTCGGAATGGGGCGCGCTCTGATTGCGAGCGACAAAGTCATTGGATTTCTTGAAACGGGATGCGCCAAAAACCATTTGATTGTAATGTTAGAAAAACAAGAACCGAAGCCCCTTAATGGAAGCAGCTTTCAACTTCATAATAGTTCATTGGGTGGTCAACTCTGCGTCCAAAGGCCGTGTTTCACTTCCACAATAAATACAGTGCTAGAGTGAAAATGGAAAAAATGCGTGTTCCAAGTATGGTCCAATTCCAATTCCAAGAAAAAAAAAAGAAAAAAGTCAATAACATGCAAAGAAGATACCCCGGAAGCAATTCCAAAACTGAACCATATTCTTCTCTCAAATTTTACCCACTGCATTGTGGGGTCAATGATTGCCTTGTACTAGGAACATCCGTTAAAGTGCCATCCTCCTCTATGGCAATGAGTCCACTTGGAAACGTGATACAAATGCAAGCCACCCTAACTTCAGCTGACTTTAGCAATTTAAACCCAACAAAGTAAGAGTCTTTCTCACCTCCTACCCACCACCTCTCTCTCTATCTCTCAATGGGAAATGAGCAACTTCCATTGTCAAGGATTTCCAGGCTTCTCAATGCCTGTTTACAGTTGAATCATGTCTTCCACTTCCTGTCCTTTGCTATTGGTTTGTCCCTTGGTATCGTACTTAGTTTATATATCAAAAGCTTCTCCTTGGCATTACGAACCTCACTTTATTCCATTTCTCCTTCAATATCACCACAACCACCGTTGCGACCGCTTTCTCCACCACCCTTACAACCGCCACCTCCACCATCAAAATTGCCGCCCTTACTAGTATTGTCAGTTTCAATTAATAGCACCTCTAACGATACTGGCGTTTCACTGAAAGAACAGAAATCTCTCATGCACAATATGAGTGATGAGGAATTGTTTTGGAGGGCATCCATGGTTCCAAAAGTCCAAGAATTGCCTTACAAGCTTGTTCGAAAAGTGGCTTTCATGTTCTTGACAAAGGGGCCTCTCCCTTTGGTTCCCCTGTGGGAGAAGTTCTTTGAAGGGCATGGAGGCCTTTACTCCATTTATGTGCACCCACATCCTTCTTTCGACGAATCAGTGCCTGAAACCTCTGTCTTCCATGGAAGAAGAATCCCAAGCAAGGTCAGATACTTTACTAATAACTACACTCCTTACTTCCACATATAGGAGCATATTATATGTCATGAGCTTTATATGAACACTTTAGCATTCTTATATTTCTGAATTAATAAGAACTGCTAGACTCAAACACAGAGAAACATTAACACTGTAGAATGGGATCAACTGGCTATATATATATGTAATATACATAAATGCTTCTGAATTTTTGAAAAAAGATTTACACCATGGAGTATAAGGTACATCCAAGAAAAAAAAATGGTTTACAAAGAAAAGAAGAGAGGAAAATTCATTATTATGTAGGGAAGGCCATACAAGGGTATTGGAGGACTCAGAAAAGGGATAGCTTCAGCCATATATAAAAGTATACAAATAAATATACTTGCCGTTTGTGAGGTTGGATTTTTTGGGAAGAACTACTCTCAACTGGTGTCGGAATTCACTGTCCCTGAGTTCCTCTTTCTTGTTGTTGACAGTGAATTTTTGGTGAAACAGAAATTTGATAATTTGTATTACTTGTTATTGCCATTTATATTTCTCTGATTTCATAACAAGTAAACATATTAGTAGGCCAAAATCTCCTACAGCGACAAATATTGTATTCATGTACAGTTCTTTTTCGCCCTCTTTGCAGCCAGTATATTGGGGAACTGCATCAATGATCGATGCTGAGAGACGCCTTTTAGCCAATGCCCTCCTTGATTTCTCTAACCAAAGATTTGTGCTACTTTCTGAATCCTGTATTCCACTGTTTAACTTCACAACAACCTACAACTACCTAATGGCATCAAACTTGAGCTTCCTAGGCTCATTTGATGATCCAAAGAAGTCTGGCCGTGGTCGTTACAATCCCCAAATGTGGCCTGCAATAAACATCTCCGACTGGCGAAAAGGGTCCCAATGGTTCGAAGTCCATCGTGAGCTTGCAGTACAAATAATATCAGACCGCAAATATTACACCATCTTTGGAGAGTACTGCCACCCTGCATGTTACATGGATGAACACTACATCCCAACACTAGTGAACATGCTCTACGTCAAAATGAATTCAAACCGTAGCATTACTTGGGTTGATTGGTCAAGAGGAGGCCCCCATCCCAGCAAGTTTGGATGGGGTGATATCACAGATGAGTTTCTTAATAAGATTCGATACGGATCGGACTGTATTTACAAAGGAAATACTACAAACATATGTTTCCTCTTTGCCAGAAAATTTCTACCAACTGCATTGGAGCCTTTGTTAAGGATTGCTCCCTTGTTGCTTGGCTTTGATCCTTAAAATTTTGTTGGAAGATTTGTATGGACGCGTGGTGCAATGATTCCAAATGGTGGATTTTTATTTACATTCGAGTTGCTTTAAATGGTTCAAGTTCATGCTTTTCAGAAGTGTGCATTCGGGAAAACAGCCTTACTCGATTTGCATCATGAGATATTACTGAATTTGAAGTATTCACAGTTCTCCCAAATTCCACTTTTCCCATTCCATACCGGGCTGAAATGGGAAAAAAAAGGAAGAAACTCTCTTCACAAATATGTTAGAGGGGTTTCTTGCTTGATATTCTTTATTTTCTTGGTATATGCAGAGTAAGGAAACCGAAAATACTTTCAAAAGATAAGAATGATAATTTATTGGGTTATTTGATTAATAGTGTTGAAATTACACCCATAATGTAAAAATAATCCGCTTCCTTTAACAACATAAAAATGATCCTTATTGGATAAAAATGTCCCTCTAGTCCCACTTCCTTTAGAAACATAAAAATGACCCTTATTGGGATAAAAATGCTTCTCTTTCTTTTGCTTGTCTCTAATAAATAATTATCTATCTCACCTTCCCCCTACGACTTTAAACCTATTAGAAAGTGTCCCAAATTCCAAATTAGTATAGATTCCTTTTTGTAAAGAATATTTCATAAGTTAATGTATTATTGTAATATTAGATTTCCTAATAAAATAAATAAAATTATATATTAAGAATATCTTTATAAATACTATAGGTCATGGGAGGAAAAAGTTATGAGATAAAGATGAACCTATAAAGATTATATGAGGTGAATAGAGATGTGGGGAAAAATGGGAGACACCCAAAAAAGCAAGGAGACTCGTGGTTTAGGGTGTAGATACAAGAAGTAAGGAAACATGAAATGCTTGAAAAACCTAATAGTTATATCTGGTTTGTATCTTTTGCAATATTCTCTATGGTATGACATGGAATGATTCTATTTCATTCGTGGATGTAGGCATGATTAGTCGAATCATATTAAAACCTCATGTACCTTTGTATGAATTGTTTTTATCTTTATGTTCTTAAACTAATATCGTTTTCATTAAAGCTTCCGCTGGCACAACAAAACCAATATTTTATTATCCATTTTACATATTTTTAACTTCTAGTGTTTTAAATCATCAAACCTTTGAAAACCGTATAAAAAAACCTCTCTTGTTTTTCCTATATAGAAAACCTCTTTTATTTCTCATTTCCTTTCTTAATTCAAAACATCAACTTCTTCTTCATTCTCTTTTATATATAGAGAATAGAAACATAGAAAACCATACAAAGCCTTCTTTACTTCCCATTATCTCTCTTGATTTGGATTTGTATTCCTCTTTTAAAGTTGTCTCATGCTTTATTTTTTTAAATAGAAAGTAAAAAAATAGTTTTTTGAAGAGTTATAAGCGAACAAGGTTCAAAATGGTAGGGATGGGAAAGTAACCATCTCAATTGTCAATAGAAAAGGAAAATGGATCTATTAATTCTATAAGTGTAGTCTTTATTTTTATAAATTTTTAGAATTATTAGGGATATATGTATTATTTATCTTTCAAATTAATGAATTGATGATATATATTACATATGGTTTTTAAGATTTATGCAATGATGTTTGATTAGGGTTAGGCTTGTGACTAATCAACATATCACAGTTGTGATTTAGGTTAGTTACCATTGTGAATCACAACTATATTTTATTTTGTAGTTGTGATTTATATAGCTATAAATATTTTGTATGGTTGTCTATTATTTTGTATAGTTGACTATCCTAAAATAACCTTGTGTACTTTGTATAAATACCCATGAGATATATGAAATATTCATTTAGTAATTTATCATCTTAGTATTAATAAAGCAAGAAGCAAAAAAAATTCTACTACAACCTAGCTAATATTTTTTCCCTTGTTTTTCACTCTCTTCGTTATTATATCATGACTGCAAAAACAAATTTGAGTATTTTTAATAGCAAAAGGTCATCCATGGTGACTATTCAAGAGTATTTCTCCAACAATTTCTATTAAGTTGGATGGTGCTAATTATCGTGTTTGGCCTCAAATTTTGAAGATACATATTGTTGGCAGAAATAAGAAGGGGTATATCACAAAAAGAAAGGTTGCATTTTCAAAATTTGACCCAAACTATAATGAATGGGAGATCGAAAATGCTCTAGTCAAGTCTTGACTCATCAATTCCATGATTGACCGACTAATGTCACACTTTGTGTAGTGTTGAATGACTAAAAAGGTTTGGGATGTAGTCAAGAGGAGTTATCTTGATGTCTCAAACTCTTCTTAAGTATATAAACTGATAAAGAAATCCTTTCAATCACGCCAAGGTGGTTGCCTTCTTACAGACTCAATATTCATGGAGCTTGATTATCAAATGCTTAATAATATGTTGTGTGTAACCTATACTAAGAAATAAAGGAAGCGTACTGTTAAGGATCAGGGTTATATATTTCTTATAAGTCTTGATCATAGTTTGGATCAAGTTAGTGGTCGTGTTTTGGCTACCTCTTCCTTACTAAGTCTAGAGAAAGCCTATTCACTAGCTCGTTGTGAAGTGCAAAGGCAGGTTACCATGGGAACAAAAGATCAGTTTGAAGCTTTCGCAATGATTGTTCATAAGAAAACACATGGCTAACATTTTTATTCTTTCTACCAGCTTTTTTTCTCGTTTCTGCACTCATTGCAATAGCACTAAACATATGGTAGGTGTTTGCTAGAAGAAGCATGACTATCTAGAGCAGTATAAGCTTAAGCAAAATGAAAGGAAGAATAAGAAATTAGCTCAGGTTGCTCTTATCGACACTACTCCTCTAATTTCTGCTTCTCAAGTTTCTCAATTGTCTTTCTCAAGAAGATAATTTTGGTTTGGCCTTTATCTCTACTACCTCTAACACTTGGGTTATTCATTCAGGGGTGCTGATCATATATAATTAGTTATTTTTCCTTTCTTGACTCTCTAATGGCTTCATCTATTAAGTCTATTCGGGTTGCCAATGAGACTCCTATGTCGATTTCAAGAGTCGAGAATGTCTCATTTTCCCTCACACTCTCAATGTCCTTTGTCTTGCGCTTAGTCTCTCCAATAATCTTCTTTTTATTAGCAAGATTACCAAATATCTTTATTAGTTTTTTGTAACCTTCAATTCTATTCACTGTGATCTTACGAAGATGACAATTGACATTGGTAAGGAGAGGAATGGTCTTTACTACTTTGAGGGGGTAAACGAGTTAAAATCTAAATCTAATTGTATTTTTCAAGTAGCAAAAAAGATGTTTGCTAAAGAAAAGATTCTTTTATGGCATTGCTAATTAGGTTACCCATCTTTTTCTTATTTGGAATATTTATTTCCTTAGTTATTTAAAAAAAATTCAATTTCTAGTTTAAGGTGTGAACAATGCATTTATACTAAAAATCATTGTGTACCTTTTAAAATAAGTCTCAATAAAAGTCTAATTCCTTGTTCCCATGTTTTTACATATGTTTGGGGTCCTTTTGCTACTCTTTCTACTTGAAGTCATAAATGCTTTGTGTCTTTTATTGATGACTATACTAGGGTGAGCTGGGTTTATTTTCTTAAGTTTAATAATGATGTTCTACGTGTTACTTCTCAATTTTCTAAAATGATTGCCATACAATTTAATACTTAGGTTAAAGGTCTTTCACTTTGACAATAGTTATGAGTTTGTAAATCAATCCTTTGTTGATTTATTTAAAGAAAAAAGAATCATCCACCAAACAATGTGTACATACAAATCACTACAGAACAACATAGTAAAGCGTAAAAACTACCACATTCTAGAGATGACCTGAGCTTTATGCTTTACTATTCATGTTCCAAAACATTTTTAGGTTGAGACTATCATAATTGCTATCTTTCTCATCAATTGAATGTCTACTCATGTCATTGACTATCAAACTCTTTTGCAAATGTTATCATAGTTTTACCTTATTCCTTCTGCTTTGAATCTTTGTCCTAATGCTTTTTATTGTATATGTTATCCTCATTTACATAGTCATCAAGGTGTATAAGCTTGATCTCCATGCCCTTAAATGTGTCTTTCTTGGTTATTTGAATTTCCAAAAAGGCTATAAATGTTTTCATCTTCTTATAGGCAAATACTATGTCTTTATGGATGTTCAATTCTATGAAAGGGAGTCTTATTTTTTTGGCAATGTGTCTTTGGTTCCTCTTCAGGGGAAGATTAGTAGTAAGGAAGAGGAAAAGTTATGGTTAGAAAAGAATAGGGTATGGATTTTAGGTCAATGAGGGGATTTAACTAATTTGGGTAAGAAGGAGTCTTTGAATGCTCCCAACTCTATGGCACCTAAGTTTGAATATGACGAAAAAAATGATAAAAGACTAGCCAAATTATTCCTATAAGATTATACAAGGAAGAACAAAGATGCTATTGTCATACCCCTTCCAAGCGCTAACACTCCTCTTAATAATACTACCTAAACATTGGATGACTCTTTCGAGACTAGTCCTAAGGTACATGTTTCTTCACCTTTAACTTCAAAAATTGCTACCTTGAATCCACAAGTTGTTGATCAAAGTAGGAGGTATCCTCTCCGTGATCGTAAATAACCTAATAGATTAGGTTTCTCAAAATCATCCTTTGATATTGTCTATGCTATTTTTTATTTTGTCTTTTATCATCATCTATCTAAGACTTACCTTACTTTTGCTTTTCAGTTGTCCTTTTTGTTTATTCTTAGTAATTTTCAGGAAGCCCTTGAAGATCTTACATGGTAGTTTGTTATGGTAGAAGAAATTAAGGCTCTCTAAAAAACTCTACTTAGAAGATGGTCGAGCTCTCTTAGAGTATTCAACTCAGTCTAAAGAATAAGAATACAACCACATCCATCCATATTTAATTGAATAAATAATAGCATCTCATAAATTCATCCCTAAGGGCCATGAGATGAATAAAATAGCTCTGCAAAATTAAGCTAGCACATGTTAAAATAGTTTGAGCATGCTAAATCTTAACCTAATGATCTAATACCAATTGTAAGGAATCCTTGGATCTCTCTATTCCTAGCTCTAGATCCCTTAAGGCGCATGTTATTAGTCTTAGGACTCTAGATTTAATCGTAGTGGAAAAACTCACAATAAAACCATAAATAGTATAGATCTAAAAATAAATATCATTCCTATGATATGGATGTTCCCTATTTTAATATTGAAAAACCTATTAGTTAAGTATATGATGCAAGATTCCAAGAAGAGTTTATGACCCTTCAGGCATGAAGTTCTTTTTCTCAACATCAATGTTCTAGGACATTTGAGAAGAAAGAGCGCATTAAGAGTAGCCTAATGTATGCGATATTGTGTACTAGATCAGGTATTTGCTTCTTTGTAAGTATAGTAAGTAGATATCAACCCAATCCAGGACTATAGCATTAGATAATAATCAAACATATACTCAAGTATCTTAGGAGAACAAGGGATTATACGTTGGTTTACCACTATGATGAGTTGGTACTCCTCAGGCTTTCAATTTGATAAAGACTCTCATAAGTATACTTCAAGGTATGTCTTTACCTTAAGTGGTGAGGTTTTTAGTTGAAGAAGTGTGAAACATCTTGTATTATTGGCTCTACTACGAAAGCCACTAGGCTTTGGAAGTTCCTTATGGAACTTAGAGTAGTGCCTTTAGTTGTATCACCCATGATCCTATTTTGTGATAATAATGGGATGGCATAGTAAAAAAAATTAAAATTAAAATTAAGGAACCACAAAAAATGTAAATATATTGAGAGAAAGTACTATTTGATTTATGAAATAGTTTAGAATGATAATGTGACTATAGAGAAGATATCTTCTACAAATAACTTGTTAGATTTTTTCACAAAGACTTTAAAAACTAGAGTTTTTGATGCTCAAAAGAATAACATAAGTCTCAAATGTATTTTAATATGCTTTGAGGGCTAATGTGAGATTGTTAAAATAGAGCCCTTAAAAGTAGTGACATGATTCATTGATCTGTACTCGCCTTTATATGGTTAGATACAAGATTATCTATTTTTGAAACAGGAATTAAAGTAGTGGAACTTTTAGCTCCTTATCATTGTGGAGGAAAAATTAGACAATTTAGGGAACTAGATTGGGTAAAACAATACTCATTATGAAATTGATCAACAAAATTGCCAAAAGTCATAAGCATGTATCTATATTTAGAGGAACAACTGAATGTTCTCATGAAGGAAGTGATATTTACGTGAAAATGATGATGTAACATTTCATTTCATTATATATGATATCAATTTTCTTTTTCTATCCTATTGCATTATTGTGGTATTTTTTAGCATTCATGCATAATCACTTACATTATATACAACTTGAGTGCATAGAATATTCAAGTTGCGACTTCTTTACAAGTTGATAAGTTTGTTCATGATTAGTTTATGGACTTAGACAATTCATTAGAAGTTGGAGTGCACTACTTTCTAAATTGGTGGGATGACATGTCTTGATCATCATGATGATTTTCCCATAGTAAGTGTATTAGTGTGTATGGTTATACATTAAACAATACTTATAGAGATTTGTGAATAAATGACTATCAAGTTGTCATGATTGCTCCAAGATGCTATGTCGTATGGGTTCTTGACCTTGAGATTAATGCACCAGTGTTGAGGTCATAAGTGACTTTGACCAATGAGTGAGATCTTATAGTGATCATATATATCCTATGGATTGGGTGACTAGTGACTTAGGCAAGTAGTGACAAATATTTACAATGTTATTTGATTTTGTAATTGTGGTCATAGGAGAGACTTCATGTGGGTCGATTAAATTTCGGTTGTCCTCTAGTGCCTATACCAATCCCACATGTGCATGATGATATAGTCAATGTTTTACATCACCTATTGCCAAATAAGGCATTCCCAGTCGATCTATTGGGCCATGAGTGGAAAGTGCCTTTGTCTTGGGCTCATAACCCATCACAACATGTGTTGACATTTTATCGAGATCAATTGGATGCCCAAACATAGGATCAAGTAAAGTATTGATGCATAAGATTACCTTTGCAGCAATTTGCACCAAGGTTACTAATTATTATTTTTTTTTAATTACAAGTATTGTGAGAGCCACATAAATCATATTTGAGTGCATATCTTCTAGCTATATGTCTAGTTGACCAAGACATTTGGTGAACTATGGCACATCTTATTTGCATTGACATTATCGAGTAGCATGGACTAGAACGAGTTTTACACCAATTTGGTATGCAATAGGGGATACCCTCCACTTTGTTTGATAGATATGAAATTACATTTAATGGATAGGTGAGGACGACATCAATATGATTGGGTGACATTCCATGTTCGGTATATTTCCTTTTGGGCTAATCGTTCTAAGCATATCACAACAACACTACTTGTTACCACTATCATGGATTTTTATGATCCATATATGTAGTGGTATCCAAGTGTCACGCAACACTTGATTGCACCCATTTTGCATAGAGATTAGATGAGGTTCCATACTTTAGCGTCTGCCATTGAGTTATTGGTGAGACCATTTGAGATACAAAACCATTTTTAAATGAAAATTAAACTTAAAGTAGGTGCAAAAGCCCTATGTTTCATTTTCTTATATAGATCATTGTCATAATGTAGATGGTTATTTCAAATGATTTGGAGGAAACTCATCAAATTGCTATCAATGTTTTATATGCTATTGAAGAGGACCATTGCGTGCATTGAACATAAGAGTCATCTACATCTTCAAGGTCATCCATATCATTGAATACGATTGTTAGGGTACCATCCATTAGAGGCTAAGGGAAAGGTGGTCGTCGAGTTGGTCAACGACATGTACCTCTGGCATCTAGTTTAGTACAACCCTCACATCCACCAATGTCATTAATTCCAGTCCTTTCAACCTCATCAAAGACCTCTACACCATCTACCATTCTTCAACCTCAGCCATCTATATCGGTAAACCTATTTATACTTGAGGCATCCATACTAGCCCATTCCCCTCTCCCCCTTCCAAAACATGAGACTGCCACATCATCTACATTTCCTCTATTTCAGCCATCTCGATCATTAGAGCCACCACTCCCCCTCCCCTAATTCATCCATACCAACCCTTTCACCTTGACTCAAGACTACCATACCATCTACCATTATTCCTATTGAGTCATCTATATCATTAGACTCACATTTTCCCTTCATGTTACATCTTTACCGACTTGTTCACCTCCACTTCCACTCGAGCCATCTATATCATTGGATGCACCCTAACTTAAGGCTTCGATACTAGCCCTTACACAATACATTGCCTTAGCATCCATTGTACATTTTATAGTCCATGACATCTCCATTTTTTTCTTGAGGGGACATCTTATGCTACACGATTACATGTATGAGTACCTAGGAGACATTGGGCTCCACGTGTAAGTCAAGTTTTACCTCTATCATTTCCATCTTACTTGACAACTCATGTAGATGACACATCACAGTTTATAGAGATGAAGACTTTTCAGATAGCACAAATGGATCCAACAAATATGGTTGTCTATCGTAGATGTTCAAAGCGAAAGAGAAAGATTCCATCATGTGGCACACATTGATAACTTTTTTCATGTTTATACAACTATAATAGTTTGGTTGATACATTTAAGTTTATATAAAATGTTAATTCAAATTAGTGATGGTATCATATTCACCTGTTTCCTTGATAATTTAAACAAATAAGCCTCAAATGCATCCTAAGGCTTAAATGAAATTTTTTTAATTAAACGAATGGTTACAACCATAACCAATTTTTCTTTTATATAATTAAAAAAAATTATACATTTTAACCAAATTACAAATTAAAATCACACTTAAGTTACATTCATAAGAAAAAACCTAAAATCATAATCATTTACTCTAATTTTCATATGAAAATTTAAAATTTTAAAATAATATAAACAATAAAATAATGTGAAAAAAATAATTTTCTTTAATTCATATGTGATAAAATTTATAAAACAAATAAACATTTTATTTACCATAAATATATAAAATTTTATGGGAGTAGGTGAAGTTATTTTCTCAAAATTTCAAGGAAAAAATTTTAAAAATATATTTTAAAAATAATAATTTTGAAACCCCAATTACAGTTACCAAATATGGTTTCAAGAAAACTTTTAAAACAATAGTTAGTAATTGTGGCTCTAAGAAAAAAAAATTAAAATCACATTTACCATTTGTACTTTTAGGGAAAATTTTAAAACTATAGCTATTAACTATAGTTTTATGAGTTTTTTACACTAAAAAAAAAAGTCACGATAGATGATTACGTGATTAGAAAGACTACAATGCTAAATATTCTATGAGGGGCACTATTCCTCTTTTTTTTTTTCCCAAATATTATTTTTGCCTTATACTCAAATTTTTGCAATAAGCTTAGGAATCCAAGATACCAATTCATTATGCTAACAACATGTCAAACAAGGGGTTGACAAATTCAAAGTGGTTCCAACCTAATATGGTTTACATAGAGTTTTGAGCCAAAATGGGCTTCTTCCCAAACTTAATATTAAAACTGGGCTTCATCCAAAACAATTGTTCAAAGTAGCCCTCATCTGTCCACATAAGCATAAATACCATTTTTTGTATTATTTTTGTTTACTTTTCCATTTGTTTCCCATCCCATTATTGCTCTATTCAATTTTTCTCGTCAAACCCTAGCCCTACCAGTAGCCACTATGAGAGAGACATTGTTGGGGCTGCAAAGCATCAAGGTTGAGGTTGGTCTCAATTTTCCTTTTAACTTGTCGTATGTAAAGTTTTTGGCACTTTCTTATCCTTTTCCCTATCTCGTAATATCGGTTTTCAAAAATATAGAGGGATCTTCCATTGAATTGAAACAGGGCACTTAGGTTTCTCCAAAACCCTTCCTAAAGATGTAACTGAATCTATGTATGCTCGAAATAATTCCCCTCTGTAAGAGTTTCTAGAAAAATTCTATAAAGCACATATACATATTTGTATTTTTGTATTTTTGTTCCTTTTTTTCCCGTTGCTTTTGCTTTTCTCTTTTGTTTACGTCCTTCATTGCTATTTTAGCAAAAATGGTTTGTTATCATCTAAAAATTCAAGCCCTTAAGATTCAAATAAGACTCATAAATCAAGAGTTTGGCTTACAAACAGTTTTCTAAAATGTTTTA
Source organism: Vitis riparia (assembly GCF_004353265.1). NCBI lineage: Eukaryota > Viridiplantae > Streptophyta > Magnoliopsida > Vitales > Vitaceae > Vitis > Vitis riparia. The sequence goes on from NC_048444.1 coordinate 10,241,300, forward strand.
TCAACATCCAAACAAGAGTATTATTTTTTCAGCAAGAAGAGATAAGGTTCTAGACGTGGCTTAAAGTTTCATGGAAAATGAAATTTTCTCAGGAAAACAAAAATAAGAAAGAATAAGAAAATAGGTTTGTTTTGTTTCATTTCTTTGTGAAGTTGGTTGGTCTTCAAGAGGAGGGCGATCGTTTTTTAAATGCTCTTTGGAATCCCAACAATAAAATAATCAATTATTCATCCATCATTTTCACTTGAAATGCAAGAAAAAAAAAGACATAAAATTTGGAAATTGATTTAACACCTCAAAAAAGAAAGGTTTGGAAAATGTTGGAAAATAAAAAATAAAATAAAATAAAATTTGAAAATCCAGTTAAGATTTAAGTGAAATTTGGAAGCTTAATCTTGTACTTTGAATTGGGAAAAGAAATAAAGAAGTAATGCAATAAGTTATTAAGTTGTCATAATCTCATACTTCATTCTATTAATTATGAATTTTTATTTTTTGTTTTAAAAAAGTTAACATATTTAAAAGATATTTATTTTAAAATTTAATTTTTAATATAAAAATGTTAATTTAATTTTATCAATAAAATATTAAAAATTAATCTCATCCTAATTATCAAATTTGAAAAATAAACTAAATGTGTTTGTAACCCAAACACATGTAAAACATTTTATTGGACCAAAAAATAAAATAAAATACATTAAATTACGCAATAATAGACATAGTAGTAAGCTCAACGGTTTCTCAACATCCAAACAAGAATATTACCATTAGATAGTTTTCTAAAAATATAAATTTTTGTATTGTATATATGTAGTAATTTTATGAAGAATAATTTGGGCAAATTTTATTTCATATTTGAATTCTAGAACATAATTTTGTTCTTAAAAACAATTAAAAACAATTTTTAAAGTTAGTTAATTTGTCTTTTAGATGTAATATATGTTATTGGAACTCGGGGAACTTCCTTAGTAGCCTTTCATTATTTTTTTTTTCCATATGGTTGTACAAATTGTGAATGGAAAAACCATTAGGTAGAAGCTAGTATTTAGGGAATGATGAAATAATTCTTATCCATTTTGAATATGCTACCACCCTAGACAAGGGTCCTAATACCCATATTAATGTTTAGTATTATGACCAATGCTACAATTTATTGTCATCATTTAGGTCATCTAAGACATACTCATGATTTCTTATTTAAAAATCAATAAAAGAAATTGAACCTAAACCCTATGTTATTATTATTATTTTTTTAATATAAAATGAGATATGAATTTGCTACCATGAGTTCTTCATTTTCAAATATTTATTGATATTATGATATTAATTCATAATATCATCCTACTCTTTACTTATACACTTATTTGCTTATAAATTGCTTTCATTTGAGTTGAACTTGATATTTAGACATGAAGCTTTGTTCCATTCCAATATTTATTTGGTTTATTCTTGTCTTTTATAAATCATTGACCATAGAGTATTATTTTTTACTTGAATAAATATTATTATTTTTATATAATAACCATTTTTTATTATCTATATAAAGACGATTATGACTGATTCCACAACAGAAGTGCTATGCTATTGGAATGGAACAATTTTGAGGACAAAAATGGAATTGAGATATATTGGAAATAATGTAGAGATTGAGCCTATAGATGTGCCCATTCATATGACCTTTGTGGTGTTGTTGAATATGATATATGTTATCATTGGTGTTGACATTCACTATCAATTAGTCTTGAAATGTCGGCACCACTCTAAAATGAACTACCATTATTCATAGTGGTCAGAAATGATCGGACAATTGCACGTATGCTAGCGGTGCCATCGAGGTATAGAATGTCTTTAGTTCAATTATTCATAGAGCAAACTCTCAATCACTATCATTTGAGTAATTAAATGGGCCATTTGACATGAATGTTGGCAAGTGATACTAATGTTGATGACAAAAATGAAAGAGATGAGGAAAATGATAGAGATGATGCAATCAATACAAATGAGATTCATTTACCCAATGATGATGAAAATTGTTGTCAAAGAGAAAATATTGATTTGGTGATGGTCCAACAAGTTGTGGAATGTGAAAGCACAAGATATGTGAACCTTGAAGTTGGTGATAGGTCTAATAATTCTGAGGTTGAGTTTGAGGTTGAAAACACATTACCAGTTGCCTTCTCACATGGCACCCAAGTTAATATCTCTAATAACAACCTAGAGGCAACATTTACACCAATTTCATACCATATGCCACCTACATCACAATTTTTAAATATGGACGATGCAATTAATTGTGTTGTAAGTGATTGGACTCCATGGAAAAATCAAACTTTAGGAAATATTGATGGGGAGTTATCAATTGGCCAAATATTTTCCTCAAAATTAGATTTGCAACATGCTGTGAAGATGCTTTCCATAAAGTTGCACCAAGAGTTTACTATTTATATATCAAATGCAAGTGTGTTAGTTCTTAAATGTAAAAAAGCACCAGAGTGCCAATGGTGACTAAGGGCAATGACGGTGAAAGATACAGGTATGTTTAGAATCACAAAGTACAAATGTCCTCATACATGTGTCAATCCATGTATAAATCAAGATCATTCTCAATTGAATTCTAGCTTTGTATCTGAGTATATTGAAACATTGGTGAATGTATAAATGACCATTATAGTTGCTGCAATTCAAGTTGTTATTGTCAAACAATTTGGTTACCAGATTTCTTATCAAAAAACAATGAAGGCAAAAAGGAAAGCAATGACTTGATTATTTGGTGATTGGTACAAGTCTTATGCAAAATTGTCTCACTTCTTCCTTGCTTTGGAGCAGTCAAATCCTGGATGTATTGTGTATTCCAAAATGGTTCCTGGAAACAACCCCAATGAAGAAAATTTTCAGCGTGTTTTTTGGGCATTTGCTCCATCTATTAAAGGGTTTACTCACTATCGACCAATTCTTAGTATTGATGGGACACATTTGTATGGAAAATATTAAGGGACTTTGCTGATTGCTATGGGATGTGATAGTAATAACCAATTGTTTCCACTTGCATTTGTCATTACAGAATGAGAGAATATAGAAAGTTGGAGTTGGTTTTTGGCATGTATCAGAGTTGGAGTAATACAAAGGAAAGGCTTGTGTCTGATCTCTGATCATCATCTTGGCATTATAGTTGCTGTAAATGAGCCATATTCAGGATGGACTGAGCCAGATGCTTATTATAGATTTTGCATGCGTCATTTAACGAGTAACTTCAACACAAAGTTCAAAGATAAAACTTTAAAGGATCTCATGTGTAGGGTTTTCATGGAGAGTAAAGTTAAAAAAAATATTTCTCACATGGATACAATTGGTCGGATAAATGTCAAGGCTAGAAATTGATTGGAGCATATTCCTCTTGAAAAATGGGTGCTCTCACATGATGGTGGGCGGAGATATGAGATTATGACAACTAACATGTCTGAAGTTTTTAATGGTGTCCTTAAGGGTGCTCGTAACTTACCAATAATAGCTTTAGTCCAATTAACTTTCTATCAGGTTAACAATTACTTCATAGTTAGGCGAGAGCATGGTGCCAATCGACTTGCTTTGGGTGAAAAATTCACTCCATATATTGATGCCAAGATAAAGGCTAAAGTTGTTAAGGCAAGTTCACATGAGGTTGTTTTGTATGATCATGTGGAGGGGCGTTTTCACGTTAAAACTAGACACTTTGTTGAAAGCAATAATAGGAAACCTCGCACATATCATGTTAACCTTCAAACGAGGTCTTGCACATGTAACAAAACACTTTTGTTAGGATTCCCTTGTTCGCACATTCTTACTGCATGTCATTGTTGGTCAAGTGATTTTCAACATTTTGTACAAGGTTATTACACCACATGTGCTTACCTATCAACATGGGCTCCCTTGTTTTATCTCATATTTGATGAGTTGGAGTGACCTCAATATAATGGACTGATAATTATACCTTCGGACTCAATGAAGCGTTTAACTTCTGGTCGACCAAAATCAAGTCGTTTGCATAATGAGATGGATGCAAGGGAAACTAGAACTCCACAAACATGTGGACTTTACAAGCAATCGGGTCACAATCGACGTTCTTGTCCTAATAGAGAAACCAATGATAGGAAGAGTTGATGTACTTCATGAACATCTTATTGTACTGTTATTTTCTTATTTATTAGTATTGACCTTAATCGTTTTAAAATATATGTAAAAACTATCTTATTGAACATCTTATTGACGTTTGTTTATTAGAAATTGTTGTTTTTTCGTAAATTTATTCATATTTTGCTTATATCAGGTTACATGGAAAAAAATTGAATCTCTACTATTTAAGGGAGATGCTGCTCAAATTTTGAAAATTTTAATTATGAAATTCATGTTGTTAGAAATTGTTGTTTCTTGTCAATTTATTCATATTTTGCTTATATCAGGTTACATGGAAAAAATTTGAATCTCTACTATTTAGGAGAGATGTTGCTCAAAATTTTAAAATTTTAATCATGAAATTCATGTTGTTAGAAATTGTTGTTTATTGTCATTTCATTCATATTTTTCTTATATCAGGTTACTTGAAAAAAAATTTGAATCTCTACTATTTAGGGGAGATGTTGCTCAAATTTTTAAAATTTTAATCATGAAATTCATGTTGTTAAAAATTGTTGTATCTTTTCAATTCATTCATATTTTGCTTATATCATGTATTGATGTCCATGTAGACATGGATACTCAGTCATTTCCTATTCGTCCTGATCTTGAGAATACATTTGTGTTTACTCTTCAGCATCGACATTGATCATCCACCATTCGTGTTGATCTAGATATGGGTCATGTTTTGACTTGTCAACACAGGTTTCGTCGAGAGTGGGTTTTGGATGATCGTGTTCGGTCGTGCATTATACAGTCAGGATTTTATGCCTTTCATCAAGTGGGGCATGTTAAGGTTGATTGGCCTTTGATTATTGCATTGGTTGAGAGATGGTGCCTAGAGACACTCATTCCACATGTCAGTTGGTGAGATAACCATCACATTGTGGGATGTAGTCATCTTATTTGGATTACGTGTACATGGTCATCTTGTCACTGGTACTACAAATATCAATTGGCAGGTACTTTGTGATGAGTTATTGGGTGTTCGACCGATAGAGACTAATATTCGTGGAGCATCCCGTAGAGTTCGTTTTATTACTACCCATTTCTCTCACTTACCACCAAAAGTTTTAGGTGAGGTCACGTTACAATGCCATGCTAGAACATATCTTTTATTCTTAGTTGATGGTTCATTATTTTCAGATAAAAAGAGAACCTACCTCCAATTAGCAATTCTACCCATGTTAAGAGATTGCACAATATAGTTGGAGGAGTGCAACACTAGCACATTTTTATTGAGAGTTATGTCAAGCTAACTTAGATAGTGCAGAAACTATTGCATGGTCATTTTAGTTGTTGCAGGTATAACTATAAGTCTTATTAATTATGTAATTTTGTCATAATTATGTGCATTTAAACATAATTTTGTTTCATTTTTAGTTATGGTAATGGGAACGATTATATGTGGGCTTTCCTAGTAGATCATTTCCCCATTCACCAATGCCTATAGATGAGAGATTCCCGCCAAATTCACTAGGGAGTAGGTGGAGAGTTTCCTTACCTCATACAGACACTCATCATCATGTTGGCCACATACAGAGATGAGTTTGATAAACAACGATCTGATTAGGTTTGAGCTAAATATTAGTATTCTTTAACAAGATTTAATATTAATATTATAATTTAAACTTTATTAAATACATACTAAGATTTGAATATATCATGTATTATGGCAGCCTTACACAAATGATATACTACCATTGCTTCCAGACATTTGTTTAGCTCATCAAGATATTTGGCAGACGATGTCCCCACTTATTATATATATAGATATATATTATTGAGTGGCATCGTCCTGAGCATGTGTTGCAACAATTTGGACTTATACAGGGTATTCATTTGACATCCTATATAAATTCTGACATTCACTCCATAGATCAATGCAGTCGACCTCAGTTTGATTGGAGGTTGTATCATGAGCGCTACGTGGCATTATGGGAGACTAAGAGGGACCACATTTTCACTACGGAGCCTATAAAGCCTCATATGGACTACCATGCTCCATACATGACATGGTACCATCGTATTACAAGTCGTTTTATTAGACCTATCGATGATTTTGGACCTCTACGGTACCAGACTACTGTCTTATTTGCCCACTTCTTGGTTTGTATCATTTTAATATTATGTACATATTGTGTATAGTATTTATTCCAACAAATAATTATATATCATTTTATATGACCGATTAAGACGATGATATCGATCATATCTCGAGAAGGTCATGCATTAGAGGACTTTGATAGTGATGATTGTCGCACTGGTATTGTTGATATTATTCGTATGGTTACTGATGTTATGTGCATTATTCGAGAGGATTATTGTATTCCACATGTAGAACATAAAGGAGGTAGGTCACCAGCTTAGTCGACAGTTGCTTGACTACCACTTGTTCGAGGTCGATCGACATCTCGAGGGGGAAGTAGATATATTAGTTGTCAACCCATCACCTCGTCTGTGTCAACATCATTTCAGCCCTCTACCTTTTTATTCTCATGATTAATATAGTCACCCATCTCTTCAGACCTATCATCAGTGCAGCCCCTACCTCTTCAGACCTACCATTAGTGCAATCTTCTACCTCTTTAGACCCACCATCAATACAACCCCCTATTTCTTTAGACCTACCTTCAGTTTAGCCTCTTACTTCTTAAGACCCACCATCAACACAACCTCTTACCTCTTCGAACTCATCATTAGTACAACCCCCTATCTCTTTAAACCTATCTACATTACAACCCCCTACCTCTTTAGACCCACCATCAGTGCAACCCCCTACTTATTCAGACCCACTATTAGTACAACCACTTACCTTTTCAGCCCAACTTTCAATGCCTACTACCCCATATGTCGATCCTCTTTCATTGCACTTAGATGTTTCCTTAGCTACTCCACTAGGACTTGAGTTTAGGGCATCAATTCTATCATCACCAGAGTCATCTATATTTGCCCCTATGCCTATACAGATTGACACATCTACTCAGCTAGATTTACCCCTAGCCATTCTAAGGGGTAAGCGCCTACATCGACCTAGATTGCTACCTCCACCACCACCTCTTTTTACAGCTCCAACTCCATCACGAACAGATGTTCTTCATGTGTTACATGTAGTACCTGCTACAGTTAGAAATGAACGACAAAAAAATAAAGAGAGTACCAATTACACATAAACTCTCTTTTTATGGAAGCATGCGAGATTATATATATTCCATTATATAAATGTTTACTGGGTTTTTTTGTGACTTTAATTAAACTACTAAAAATTACATTTTGTAGTAGACTTTTTCTAATTAATTTCATTAACTAATTTTGTCAAAAAAATCTATATATGGCAGTTGCGACTTAAGAGTATACTATTATTTCGATAAAGATAAATTTGTCATAATACAAATAAATTAATATCTTAAAAAAAATATCTTAAATTAATAAATTATACAATTTTATATATTATTTATATGTTATATAAATTTATTATTTTAAGATTATTAATTTATTAATAAATAAAATATTCATTTATAATATCTTCTATTTATCAATTTATATTTGTTGAAGTAATACTAGATTCTTAAGTTTAAATATAAATAATTTATTATTAAAGTATATATTTTTAATTTCAATAATAAATTATCATTTAATATTTTTTAATTAAATTTGAAAGTAAAAAAAAATTAATTGAAATTTCAGTTGACAACTGCAACTTAAAAGTATACTATTATTTCGATATAGTTAAGTTTGTCATAATACAAATAAATTAATATCTTAAAAAACAACAAATTAAATATCTTAAATTAATAAATTATACAATTTTATATATTATTTATATGTTATATAAATTTATTATTTTAAGATTATTAATTTATTAATAAATAAAATATTCATAAAATATTCATTTATAATATATTTTATTTATCAATTCATATTTGTTGAAGTAATATCATATTCTTAAGTTTAAATATAAATAATTTATTATTAAAGTATTATTTTTAATTTCAATAATAAATTATAATTTAATAATTTTTAATTAAAATTTAATTTTTTTAAAAAAAAATTAACCGAAACTTCAAATAACAATTGCGACTTTAGTTCAAAAATGAAATCTCAGTTACCAATTGAGGTTTCGGTTTAGAAATGAAGTCTCAGTTGGCAACTGTGACTTCAGTTCAAATACTAAAGCCTCAGTTGGTTACTACGACTTCAGTTAAAAAATGAAACCTCAATTTCCAATTGAGGTTTCAGTTCAAAAATGAAGCTTCAATTGACAACTATAATTTTAGTTCAAAAAATTGAAGTCTCAGTTGGCAATTGCGACTTTAATTCAAAAATGAAGCCTTAATTGTCAATTGAGACTTTAATTAAAATTATGAAAAAATATATATATTTTTATGACATGACTCCTACGTGGTACCAAAGATACCAATTTAAACATAAGTTTTATAAAATAGTTGTATCCTATATTTTTTTAAATAAATGGGTCATTTTGACCCAAAACTCTAAGTAGTATAGTTGATAAAGGCAAAGAAAATATTTGAAAATTCTAAGGAGTTAATCACAGGACATAAATAGAGTAGCTCAAATTGTGTAGATATTCTCATTATTTTTATTCTAAAAATAATAACACCTTTAAATCATATTTTCCAAAACCCCACTTTCTTTCTCTCTCTCTCCTTTATTTTTATTTTATTTTTTATTTTATCATTGGTTGAAATTTCCATATCATTTTTTCTCTCATAATTGTCATCATTAAAAAAAGAAAATTTAAAACAATTATGAATTTTTCATCATTTGGTAGTAGTGACCCTTCATAATAAAAGAAATACTATTTATTCATTAATCAAATTAATAAAAGAAATTATTAAAACTGATAAGCAAGACAAGAAGATATTTTCAAAGCATCCACATGGCTCTATGTTTTGTCAATCCATGATATGATCAACAATAACAAGAAAATGTACCAAATCAGACCCAATACCAAAAATATATCACATCAGACCAAAAATTAAATAAAGATATAAATACATAAGATTATGATGCAAGCAAATTAAATTTGATACAAATAAATGAATCAAAATTAAAAATAAATCAATATATAAAGTAAGGACTCAACACATTGGATATGAAACAATCAACTCAAATTATACATATGACATATATTAATTAATATTGTTTTTTGATAAGCATCGATTTCATATTTAGGTGATATTGATTTTTTTTACTTAACTCTAAATATAACTTTAATGCTTAATAGAATTAAGTATTATATTGTTTGTTGTTGTAATATTTTATTTTTATTAAATATTAAAAAGTAAAAAAAATTCATATATTGTCTTTTTTATTTAACAAAAAGTTTATAATAAGTCATAAAAAAATAGAAAAATAAACAATTTAAAATTTGAAATCAAATTCTTTTTAATAAATTTTTTTTAAAACAAACATCTTCAAAATATTTTATTTTTTTTATTCGATTAAAAGGAATTTGTTAATATCAATTGATAATTGATATTAACAACTTATTTTTAATCGAATAAAAAAATTAAAATTAATAGATTCTAGATTATTTAAAATTAATAGAATCTAGATTATTACTTTTCAATCATTGAAAATTTGAAAAAGTTAAAAAAACAAACACCGTAATCTTTCGAATTTTTGTTTACGTTAAAAAAAAGAAAAACACCACCGTCTTAACAACCATGCCCAGTGTGATTAAGACAACTTTATTTATTACCAGAACTACCCAAAAAAACACATGAAGTTGGTCTAAGATTTTCTTTATCCTTCATGTGAGGGCACTAAAATCAAAAGGGTATAGTTGTCAACGTAAGCCACAATGTCCACGACCATAGAAGGGACCCACACAAAAGAAGACGGGGGCAACGATTAATTTTCCATGGTGTTGCCATCCCATCGCATCAAACTCCAGCCAAGAATGTTCATGAACCATGACCGTCCATGTCGTTGAAGATCTCAAAGTATGACAATATGGGACCCACATGATTAAAATATGTGAATAATTTGAAAAATTATTACTGGTTGTGTAGGAGGACAGGTGGTTTTTCTATTTGATGAGATTCCATAAAATTGTAAATGGAAAATAATTAAAATGATGGGAGGTCCAGGTTGGCGGTCGTGGTCCGAGCTACACCCTAAATAATGCATTTGAAGAAGTGGTTGGAAAGGCCGAAAGGCATATGAGCAGAGGAATCTTAAGCACGCATCACTGCGTTCTTCCCCGTGCTCAGTCTGTCTTTTACCCTCTGGTTGTCTCCGCCCAAATCTCTGGTGCCGGTGATTCCGGGATTTCATTCTTATGGACGATCAGCTTCACCTTTTCGTCGCCGAGACTTCCTTCTACAACCGCATTGTTCTCGGCACATTCTTGCCGGCCAAACTCTGGGAGACCTGGCCCCACTTCGTCCAGACGTGGCTCCGTAACTACATTGGTGGAACCCTAATCTACCTCGTCTCTGGATTCCTCTGGTGCTTCTACATTTATTATCTCAAGCGCAACGTTTATGTACCTAAAGGTACGCTTTTATCTATTCCTTTCTAATTGCTGTAGAATTTTTTTGTCTGTTCCACGACAAATTTCTGAACTTTTTTTTGTTTTTTTTTTTTGTGTGTTTGAAATGTGTGTATGTGTGTGTGTTTGGAATCAGGTGGGTTTTGTTTAGTTTTTAAGTTGGTTCTTGATCTGGATTTAATTTTTTAAGTTAATTGATGGGTACATTTTTATCTCTCTCTTTTTCCTCTTTAAATCTTTGGTGTTTTATGGGTATATTGCTGCTTTTGGATTTTCTTGTCAATGTTTGGCGAGATGGTTTTTGTTTTATAGTTAATTTCGATTTCTGTTTGTTTGTATTTTAGTGGATTGGACGCCCTCTTTATATCTATCTTAATATGTAGTCGTTGAATTATTTGTTTCCCTTGGGAATATTTCTTTTGAACTGCATGATTCTGAATTGGTTCTGTTAAGTTGTTGAATAGCAAAAAAATGAACATGTTATGAGTGGATGTAACAGTTGTTTCACTTTTATTTTTGTTTTAAGATGTTTGACCTCAGATGGAGTGTTATATCTTCTTGTTTGGTCACTGAGTTTTAGTTTTTCCTTTCATTCTCTGCTTGGTTGCTGAAAACGTAGAAAGAAATTAAAATTTTAAATCCTGAAGTTTTTATTGTTTTCCACCCCAGTAAATGGATGCATACCCTGACTGAGTTTAATACAATTTGGCTAAGGTGAGTTGAGCTTCTTAATTTTGGAAACAGAGAAGCTCAAAATTACGGGTCAATTATTTTGTTCTTTTCTTATTGTCCAATTTCTCTGCAACTAAATGAAAAGCTATTTTAGTTGATTGGTAAATTATGAGTATGATTTGTTGGTTTTCCTAACAAGCACTTAATAAAGATAATTAATTAACTCTCCCAGGACAATTGTAAGGTTGTGCAAATCTCTTTTTTTCCATGAGGCATTGAAGAAGGGCAAACAATTCGGTGCTACCAGAGTTTTCTCACTTCATAATGGTGATTTCATCAATGTCCTATTGATGTCATCAATTACCCTTAAATTAGCCAGCTGCTGAAGAAATCACCATTATGAAGGACCAACATCCTCATGAGGACTTCAATTGTCTGATCCGCATGAGGACTTCAATTGATTGATACAAGAAATATGTATCTACTAGTTTGTTCTTCTTCTTAAGCATGTCATAGTAAGTAACCTTCTTCGGCTACCACCTAGGCTATTGTGAGGGAACTGGCAGCCCAATTAGCTTTAGCAGAAAATGATTAGAAATGTAAATCTCCTTATTCTAGATAAGGATATATGCTATTATTTTTTGTGGCGTATTATATTCTACATAAATATATGGTTCACCACTGGAATAAAGGCAGGAGGAAAACATATTTCATTGCTATGTTTGGTATTAAAAAAAGTCACAAATATATTCATACCTATGTTTGGTGTTTTAAAAAATTCATCTTCAATGTCACTTGGAGACCACCCCTCAGCTTTGTTTCTAATGAATCTTTTTATTCTTCATTAATAAGTAAAATAAAATATTCATAAATCATTTTATAAATTATGTTATATATTAAATATATGAAATTATTTGCTATGTACATATAACTTATCTAAAATTTAAGATAAATATAATTATTTTCCTTTTTAGACTTGAAATTTAATTTCTTGGGCTCCCAATTTTCTGCATCACAGAATAATCAAATGAGAGAAAAAATAGCTTGAAGAAGTGGACAGTTGTGGAGAAAGGAGAATTTATAATACACATGACATGTATCCTCATCTATCTAATGAGACGTCAAATCCAAAAGGGGAAATGAGAAAGCCTTGGGTAAATTATCCTGCCCACTTATCCTATCCCATTCTCAAACAAATGTGGGAATAACATTCTTTATCCTATCCAATGTTCTTAGCCTACATACCATACATGGCCTTAAGGTTATAGGCTGGAGCCATTGGATTTAAGGGAATATCAAATTGGAAATAGGGATGTCTCTGACCCAAACAAGGTGCCACAGACCAACGAGCACTGCTTTTGAAGGATTATCTCCATAATTTGTGACTAAATCTTATATTCAAACAGCAGTGCTTTAGTAATAGCTTTCCAGGTTCATTTCCTGAGCATGATATATGCTGAATTTCTTGTAAAGTAACCCTTCTGTCCTTCATGTTTAGATAATTCATCTTTTCTGCAATTAGAATTAGTTCAGTTAATCTGATCAAAAAAAAAAAAAAAGAATTAATTCAGTTAACTTTATTGCTGTATGATCTAAAAACACAGAATTTACACAAAACTTAACAACACAGCTTCATTTCATGTTTTAACTATCCAAAAGCATGTGCAATTAAATCCTTTTTGTAGGTTCATTGTATAACTTCAGGATATCTATGTCCAACATCAGAATGGGTTTTTAAAATTGTTAACTTATCAAGGGAATAATGTTTCTAAAATAATATCACTTAATTCTTAGGAGGAATTTTTGGAAGCCAAATTGAAGGCTGGAAATTTATGGAGTCAAGCTTGTATTATACTTCATAGCATGATGATATATAGAAAAAGAATATAGTCTACCCGACTCTATGTTGAAATATTTGTTTGATCTGTTTTAATACTTTTGTTACAGATGCCATCCCTACAACAAGAGCCATGTATTTGCAAATATATGTTGCCATGAAGGCTATGCCATGGTACACTGCTCTTCCAACGCTCTCTGAGTACATGGTAGAAAATGGTTGGACAAGGTGTTATTCTAGCATAAGTGATGTCGGTTGGCCTGCCTACTTTGTTAATTTAGCAGCATATCTTGTATTTGTGGAGTTTGGTATTTATTGGATGCACAGGGAGTTGCATGACATAAAGCCTCTCTACAAGTATCTTCATGCAACACATCACATCTACAACAAACAGAACACCCTTTCTCCTTTTGCTGGTAAGTTATGTAATCTGTTCCCTCTCCATTGTTTATGTTGTGGGGCAATTCAACACTTCAGGAGTCAGTTCTCTTCTTTGCAATTGAAGGAAATGCAGGAAGATTCTCATTTTCCAAGTTTTATCTTTACCATTTCTCATGAAAACTAAAGTCACCCAATTATAACCAAGAAAATTCGAAGTCTTTTTGCTTAGGGCAATTGAACTATTCACCTTTGGCTTGTTATTTTGAGTTCACATCCATCATGCCATAGGGATAATAGTTCACCAATTGACATGCAATTAGATTTTGAATGTTGATAAGAAAGTTAAATTAGTGAATTATGTTATTGCTGGTGTTAAGCAGACTCCTGTTCATAAAATAACCTATGGCAAAAAGATCAAATCAATTTTTTGGTCCATTTGAGCAGATTTGGAGCTCTCCTACTGGGGCATCTATTGCTCTTGGGAGAAAAATCAATGGGAGTTTCTTCAGAACATTTTGTGTAAAGGAGATGATGCTCACTTGAGGTTCTGATTAGTTATCATATATTTCTTTTACCCCTCTAATTTTGTCATTTGTGTTGAGAGAGAGAAAGAAGAAAGACTTTAATTCTCATTCATGTAATATCTACTTACAATTGAGAAATATATATATATACAAGGCTAGGAGTCCTAACTACCATACATGTGACTTATATTAACAAGGAAAGATTATACACTATAAATACATTATATTCAACACTCCCCCTCAAGCTGGAGCATATAAGTCATATGCACCAAGCTTGTTACAAATATATTTAATCCTAGGACCTCTGAGAGATTTAGTGAAGATGTCTGCTAGTTGATCATTTGAATTAACAAAACTTGTAACAACACATCCTGATGCGATCTTCTCTCTAATGAAATGACAGTCAACTTCAATATGTTTGGTCCTTTCATGAAAGACTGGATTGGATGCAATATGTAATGCGGCCTGGTTATCACAGATGAGTTTCATCTGTTCATCCTTTCCAAATCTCAACTCTCGAAGAAGATGTCTCAACCATATGAGTTCACATGTTGCCAAAGCCATAGCTCGATACTCGGCTTCAGTGCTAGATCTGGCCACTACATCTTGTTTCTTACTCTTCCAAGATATTAGATTACCTCCAAAAAAAACACAGTACCCTGAAGTGGAACGTCTATCTGTGGGTGAGCCAGCCCAATCTGTATCTGTGTAACCAACGACCTGAGTATGACCTCTGTTCTCGTACAACACACCTTGGCCTGGTGTACTTTTGATATATCGAAGAATGCGGATTACGGCATCCCAATGGCTATCACATGGTGACTGTAGGAATTGACTAACAACACTCACAGGAAAAGAAATGTCTGGACGAGTAATGGTGAGATAGTTCAATTTACCTACGAGTCGTCGATATCTCCCGGGGTCTCCTAAAGGCTCCCCCTGTCCTGGTACAAGTTTGACATTTGGATCCATAGGTGTGTCTATCGGTTTACAGTCTAACATACCGGTTTCTTCCAGGATGTCTAAAGCATACTTCATTTGGGAAAGGACCACACCAGAACTGGATTGAGCTATCTCAATTCCCAAGAAATACTTGAGTTTCCCCAAGTCTTTGGTCTGAAAGTGGGTAAAAAGATGTTGCTTTAGTTTTTGAATACCATCTTGATCACTGCCTATAATGACGATGTCGTCCACATAAACAACCAGATAAATACACTGCCTCAAAGAGTTATGATGATAGAAAACTGAATGGTTTGCTGTACTGCGAAGCATGCCAAACTCTTGAACAACAGAACTAAAACGGTCAAACCATGCTCGAGGAGATTGTTTCAAGTCATATAGAGAACGGCGTAACCTGCACACTAAACCAGACTCCCCCTGAGCAACAAAACCAGGAGGTTGCTCCATATAAACTTCCTCGGCAAGATCACCATGAAGGAAGACATTTTTAATATCTAACTGATAAAGAGGCCAAGAACACATAGCAGTCATGGAGAGAAGCAGACGGACAATCTTGGCAATAGGAGAGAATGTGTCACCATAATCAGAACCATAAACCTGAGTATAGCCTTTAGCAACTAAGCGGGCCTTAAGGCGATCAACCTGACCATCAGGACCAACCTTAACTGCGTATACCCAACGACAGCCAACGGTAGATTTACCAGAGGGTAAAACAACAAGATCCCAAGTGCCATTAGAGTGCAGAGCAGCCATTTCATCCACCATTGCCTGTCGCCAGCCTGGATGGGAAAGAGCTTCATGGGTGTTCTTTGGAAGAGAAACAGAGGATATAGCAGAAACAAAAGCAGAATAGGGTGAAGATAATCGATGATAACTCAAAAAGTTGTAAATAGGATGAGGATTACTAGTAGAGCGAGTACCTTTCCGAACAGCAATGGGTAAGTCATTAGGAGAAGGCAGAGCCGGGGCAGGTGAAGCCGAAGGGATAGGAAGTGAGTCAGCAGGTGCCTCAGCAAAAGGGAGAGGAGCAACGACACGAGGGCGACGATGATAAACCTGAAGTGGTCGAGGAGGCATAGCATCAGGTGGGGAGACAATGGGAATAGGCAAAACTTCAGAAACAGGAAGATACTCAGAAGTGGTGGAAAAGAATGGTGAGTCCTCAAAGAAGGTGACATCAGCGGAGATAAAGTATCGATGAATCTCAAGGGAATAACAACGATAACCCTTCTGAAGTCTGGAGTATCCCAAGAAGAGGCACTTCATGGCTTTGGCGGAAAGCTTGTCCTGTACAAGAGTGAGAATATGAACAAAGCAAGTACAACCAAAGACACGAGGAGGAAGGAAATAAAGTGGTTAGTCAGGGAAGAGAAAGGAGTGAGGAATCTGATCGTGTAAGACAGAGGAGGGCATACGATTAATCAAATAAACAAGCGGTAAGAACAACGTTCCCCCAAAAACGAAAAGGAACATTACTATGGAGGAGGATAGTACGAGCTGTCTCAACAAGATGTCGATTCTTGCGTTCAGCTACCCCATTTTGTTGAGGAGTATGAGCACAAGAAAGACTGATGAAGAATCCCATGATGAGACATAAACGAAGTAAATGGGGCTGAAAAAATATTCCCTAACATTATCACTGCGTAACACACGAATAGAAATATTGAACTGGGTTTGGATTTCAGCATAAAATTTCTGGAAAATAGAGAATAACTCAGCTTGATTTTTCATTAAAAATAACCAAGTGCATCGAGAATAGTCATCAATGAAAGTGACAAAATACTGAAATCCTAAAGTAGACGCAGTCCGACAAGGACCCCAAACATCAGTGTGAACAAGCTCAAAAGGAGACTTTGCCCGATTATTCAAACGCTCTGGGAACGAGACACGAGTATGTTTCCCAAGTTGACATGACTCACACGGAAGCGACGACAAAGTGGAAAAATGAGGGACCATCTTCTGGAACTTGGAGAGATTAGGGTGGCCCAGACGATTGTGAATGAGGAGAAGAGCATCAGTGGAAATGCAAACTGCAGGAGATGAATCCGAGGTGAGGTGATAGAGGCCTTGAGACTCACGTCCTATGCCAATCGTCTTCCCCGTACTCCGGTCCTGCAAGTCACAAATTTATCAGAAAAGGTAATAGAGCAATTAAGAGTACGAGTGATTTTGCTGATGGAAATAAGATTAAAAGGACATTCACGAGTATAAAGGACAGAAGTGAGAGGTAGAGAAGGTAGAGGAAGGGCCAAACCAATACCTTTAGCCACAGTTTGAGAACCATTAGCTAAGATAACAGTAGGTAAAGCAGAGGTAGTAGTAATAGAGGAGAAAAGATCCTTATTACTAGATAAGTGATCAGAAGCTCCAGAATCTAGAATCCAGGGTCCAAGAAAAGATGTGTGGGTAAGGCAGGCAGAGGCATTACCAGGCTGGGCAACAAAGACAATAGAAGCCTGAGATGCGGAAGAGCTCGGAGGCTGAGGCAGCGGAGAATCAGAGGATTGGGCCACATGGGCAGTGCGAGGAGGTCGTCCATGTAACTGATAGCAACGATCGCAAGTGTGGCCAAGTTTATTGCAATAGGTGCAATGAGGACGTTGACCTCTACCTCGGGTACCACTGCGGCCTCCTCGAGAGCTAGTTTGAGAAACTAACACAGAAGAATCTGAAGTGCTATCAAATGGCAAAGTCTGAGTGAAGGAGATACGGAGGAGGCGAGCAAACACATCATCCAAGGACGGAACTGATGAACTACCAAGAATTTGATCTCGGACAGGCTCAAGATCCGGACGGAGGCCAATAAGAGTAAAAACCATGAAGAACTTGTTAAGCTGTGTTTGTTGAGCCCCAACATCAGGAGTAAGAGGCATCACAGTCAAGAACTCCTCCTTAAGAGAGGCAATCTGACCAATATAAGTAGATAGATCCAAGTCCTGTTGGTTGATATGGACAATAGCAAAAGCCACCTTATAAAGACGCTGGATATCATTCGTATATAATCCTTTGGCTCGAGTCAAAATTTAAAACAAGTTTTGTAGACCCGAAGATGAAGAAGAATCTTGGGATCAACCGATTGCCATAATACACTACATAACTGTGCATCTATCTTCCTCCACTGTACGCGGTCAACCTCAGGGATATCTGCCTCCTGTGTAATCAAGTGATTCTCATATCCTTGACCCATAAACCAAAGTTCAACAGAGACAGACCAGGAAAGATAATTGTCACTGCCAACCAATTTCTCCTAAGTAATCATTGGAGATCCAGATATAACAGAGGAAAAAATGGAAGTTTTAGTAGCCATATCTACTTATCTGGAGAATGAAGTATATTTGGATCGAAGAGAGCCCTAATACGGCTGCAGATCGCGGCATGGCACCACTGGAAAGGGAGACGGCTTCAGATCGCGGCGTGGCACCACTGGAAAGGTAGAAAAACACTTCCTTAGGCACGTGCAGGGATTAGGATGGAGAAAAAGTAGCCGAAGCTCGCCGGAAAAACTGTTTGGAGGGTCGGAGGGGGCAAAAAACCCCAAAAGAGGTACGTGCAGGGCTTGGATGGCAGAACCAGGGATGAAGGAAGGCTAGTCGGCGTCAGGCGAGGCTGGAGGAGAAGGCGCGTGGCCGGGAAAGTCCTCATGCTCCCTCACGCGCCGGTGCGTGAGATGCAGTCGCCGGACGGAAAATTGCACGTGGCCGGCGCGTGGATGATCTTTTGGTTCCGGTGCCTTCACAAAAGTTGGAGATCTCCTCCAGGCGCTCCTTCTGGTATGGTCGGTGTCGGAAAGAGACGTCGCCGGAAAAGTTCGCGGTGAGTGTTTTCTGACGACGATTCGACTAACCGGAAAGTATTGGGAGATGGGGAAGGTGACCGGAATGAAACACGATCACCGGAAGGTTTTGCGGAGTTGATGACACGGGAAACTGGAAAGAATTAGGTTTTCTCCCTTGACTCTGATACCATGTTGAGAGAGAGAGAAAGAAGAAAGACTTTAATTCTCATTCATGTAATATCTACTTACAATTGAGAAATATATATATATACAAGGCTAGGAGTCTTAACTACCGTACATGTGACTTATATTAACAAGGAAAGATTATACACTATAAATACATTATATTCAACAATTTGTTTACCGGTTAATTTCCCTCCACATGTTGGACATATAGTATTACCTTTCCACAGAAAAATATGTACAATTTATTTTATATTGTTCCAAATGATCATGTTTCCTATTTCAGTTGATACATCTTGAAGATGGTTGATTTATGTTCAGAGAGAAAAATAATAAAGACGTTGATGGCCTCATTCATAGCCAGAACCAAACCAGTAGGCTTTATCCTGACTAGTAGGGGTCAGTTTATGGGTGGAGTGATAATTCCTTAGAGCTATGTTGGTGCCAGGATAGGGGTCGTCAATAAACTTTAACCTCTTGTAGAGAAACCTCATCTGAAGATTCTATGAAACTTTGTAACACTCCAATTTTTACCCAGTGAAAAGAAAAACTCTCCATAATTAGACTACAATAGGAAAGGATCTAGATAGAATGGGTTAGAAGCCCACCCATGTTGTGGAAGCCCATTAAAAAACTCAGACAGTAGGTTATTGCAGTCTTGAAACCATTATGTACATAAATAATTTTCTTTTCTTTCTTTTTCTGGAATGGAAAACTAGAGGTATAGGCTCCTAGAAGGAAATGGGAGAACAACCCTGGTATGGAGGAAGTATGCAGGGGGTGCCACATTGCAAAAGCAGAAACAACATAGAATCAAAGACAAAGGCCCTAAAGCGGCTTAACCTCTTTCCCAAAGCGGTGAAGGAACCCCAGAGAAGAAATATAGATCACCCTTTAAGTGTTTCTGGACCAATTAAAGCAGAACTTTGTAATTGAAGTCTTTCAAAGTCAGATCTGAGATTCTTAGGTTTTCAAAAAATTCTCTGATTCCACTCCTTCCGAGTAATACAAGACAAACACAAAAAATGTTATCCTTCATACCAATCTCCTTTTCACCACCTAACGACCACACTGATTTAGCAACAAATCCTTTAATGAGCATAGAAGCACCAAAGAAATCCCAAATAAAGAGAACAAAAGAGGCAAGTAAATTTTGGAAACCAAATGTGCTTTAACCTTTTGTTGTACTTACGCTCTTCTAATTGATGAGGACCTACAACCTGGAATCCACATCAGCCCTCAAACTGAATTTTGGACACATTTTCACACATATCTAAATAATGCACAGCCACCTAATTTTTAGACCCTTGTGTTTGAAATAGCAGACCTTTCACAAAGAAGGCTTGAAAGGGGTGCAGATATTCCAATTTTAAATGTCCTCAAAATTTTATGGGTTGTGTAATTAGGACTCAGGGATATTATTGAACGTTATGACTTCCTCCAAACTGCTGGACTGTGTGCTTATTGGAGTTCCATGCACCCATCAGTAAGGTTACATTAGACCTAGGCGCAAGTTTGGTGATACTCTTGCTTTGATAAAGATGGGATGCCAGATGTTTCCATTTTCCAATTTTTTTTTCTATTTCTCAACTTCCTGTTCTCCCATTTTCATGTTTAGTCTTGTTCTTTTTACCTTGAAACTTGAATTCTTCCACTGAAGATCATTGTCAGCCTTTGTCCTTACAGGCAAATACTTCTCTCATCACCTTAATCCATTAATTTTTAACAAATCAAACTCATTTACATAAACAAAACTAAACCTAAAATTTTTTTAAGCATCATAGGTAAAATAGTCAATTCCTTGTCTCCTTTTTGTATCTTTTGGTGGGTACATTCTTTTTTTAGCTATCAGTGTCTGCTCATGAGCAAATTGTGAGTTCATATTTTGTTTCCATATATTATTAACTCATAAAAATAAATAATATAATTATTATGTTTTCACTTGTAATGTGATGTGACATCTTAGATTCTCTTTAACAAGGTAATTTGGGTTGAAACTGATTTTGTACTCTCTTTTTGCATGGGTTGAGGAAGTAGATTGAGATGGTGTATGTGCTTTTCATTCGTTCAGTCTTGATCAAATCTTTTGAAAGTTGCCTCACATCTCTATGTGCATGCACTTGGGCCTGTAGCAGGTCAGGTGTATAATCTTTTTGAAGTGTTTTTTTTTTTTTTTTTAATCTTTTGATAGTTAGGTAACAGGCATGTGTATGCATTAGGTGTTAGACATGTCTAACCATTTTTAGGAATAAGTATCATAGCAAAATGGTTGAAGTTTTCCCATTTCTTTTTTATACCCTTGGGTCTATTGATGTGTAGCTTATCATGCTAACTAAGATGGATTCTGGGTGTTCACAAGGATTGGTGGTTTGTTGGGAACTAGTACCCACTCTTTCTGCATTTAACAAACAAGTAGCCTCAATTGGTGGTGTCCTGGTATTTTCTTTATTGATCATGCATAAATAATACTACTAACTAAAGAGGTTTAGACTAAGGTTCTTGGATATTAACGTCTAAGGTTAATTGTGTTGTATAAGTAGATCACTCAGTAAAATTCTCTTTGGATGCAATTTAGCTATGTTGTCAAATCCCACAATTTTACTGTGGAGCATGCCTTGAAAATAGGATAAAAGATCTTCAACTACTCATATTCTGACCTCAAATAGCTAATGTATAGTAATATTCTTTCTTCTTAGAAAGTGAATTTCGGCAATGGGATTGGCTGGATGCTTGATTTGGTAACGACTCTTTTTTCCCCCCCTTAATGGATAACAAAATGGAATAATTTAATTTCCTTGAAACATTCACTTACAACTTCAGCTTGTCGAATCTGAAGCTCCTCTTGGAAAAGTTTCACTGTAACTAAATGAACTAATGACTGGTTTCCTGTTTCTATATCAGGTTTGGCATTTCATCCACTAGATGGGATATTGCAAGCATTGCCCCATGTTCTAGCACTCTTCCTTTTTCGGACCCATTTTTTGACGCACGTACTGCTCGTATTCATTGAGGCCATATGGACAGCAAACATTCATGACTGCATTGATGGCAAGATCTGGCCAGTAATGGGTGCCGCCTACCACACCATTCACCACACTACCTATCGGCATAACTATGGTCACTATACAGTATGGATGGATTGGATGTTTGGAACTCTTTGTGACCCTGAGGAGTCACCCAAGAAGGTGACTTGATGCAGTTGCCTTTACATCTATAGATTGGTCAGTCCTTGTGTTTTTGTTGGATGTTATGATGACTCTGTTCTTTCTGTGTAAATCATGTCGGTAGTGTCAATGACTAGAAATTTGGCATTAGCCAAGCAAGAGGAAAGTGGGTTTCTCGGTCAGCTTTCATTCCCTTGAGCTTGATATTCATTTAATCCTGAACCCTGGTGCATGCTCTCAATCAGACAAAGCTCTGTTGCACAATTTGTGGACCACATTCGGAATGGAATAATAGCCGTTGTTTTCCAAACCAATAATGTGATATTGAACAAAATGGCATCAAAGTGCCTCCTAATATGTTAATATTTGATCTCAATCTTTTGAAAATTCAAGGATCCTGCTACTGAAATCTTCTTTCAGCATGACTGATTTATGTGCATGTTTTAAAACCAAGAAATGAGTCAATCTCAAAAACAAGTTGGTTCATGACAGTAGTTTGCTGACCAATTTATCTGGCTTGGCTGAAAAAAATATACCGATTTTATCAAAATTAGATCATTGTAAGAGGCAAAAATTCTAATCTGAACAGGAAAAGAAAAACATTTCAGAAATAATAGTGTCTTTGGATGATGGTTTCATAAAATTTATAGGTAACCTGTTTGCCAGAAGACCACTTGTCCAAAATGCCAACTGCTTGGAGCCCGTGGTAGTTTGTTCAGTTTGGTCTATGATCCCAAACACTGTTAAGAGTTTATGTCCAGGGTTAGGCAATCCCTGAACCTCATACGTAGTATGTAGCTTTTTTTGTGCAGGTTGAAGGAGATTGACAAAATCTGACTACATTTGTTTGAATCATTGAAGAAACCTACCTGATATCGATGCCAATGGGTTGATTGCAGAGCTTGGGGGCCTGGTAGAGATGAAACAGCTGCTGGCTAGGTTTCCAATTTCCAACTTCACGACTTTCATAACCCCACTGATTCTACTCACATTGTAGACAATGACTAGCAGCCCTCAAGTTAAATCTAGTTGGTACAAAGGTTGAGGCAACCGTATCTGGAGATTTGTCATTTAATCCCTAGTCATCCTTGTTCTTAATAAAATCAGAAAGGAAGGAAACCAAGCTGTGCATGCATAAAATCCATGAGAGTAAGTGTTGCTATCTTGCTTTATTTTATTTCTTTAGTAAAACATAATCCTATGAATAAAACATTTAAAGGTAGCATGTTATATTATATTATATTTATATTTAATTTGTGAATGGAATAGAAAATAAAAATTATGTCACATTTAAATATTTTTATTATGTTATTTAAAAATATTTGAATTTTACAAATATTTTTTTATATATTATGTTATTTAATATATAAAAATAATTTATATATCATATATTAATATTATTTTATAAACTTTTTTTTTTGTTTTTTTACTAATCATAAATTTTATTTATAATAAAAAAATTATTTTGTAAAATGATTATACTAAAAAATAAAAAATTGATAAAAAATAAAATTTTGATACATAGGTATGTATATTTCATATCTTACCATAAAATTAATATATCCACGTGAAAAGCATCATTTCTTGGTTATGGAATCAGCTACCATGCCTTCCTTACAACTTCTCCAACTAAAAGCCCCGTTATTTAATATGAATATGAACCTACAAATAGACTTTATATAATTTAGATTTTGAGTGAAAATCAATAAACAATAAATATGTTTGTATCAACTTGAAACCGGATTTTGAAAAAAAAAAAATACATTAATTTTAAAAATATGACAATTTTAAAAATATATTTAAATTTATAATAGTTTAGAGGAATCAACCTGAAAATTGTTTTTTGAAAATATTTTTACCCATAAGCTTTAGACCTAGAAAAGCTTCATCTTATAAATGGAAAATAAAAAAATAAAAAAAAGTTTTAATTAAAAAAATGATTTTCTTATTATTTATGGGGGGTTAATATTAATTTTTTTTATTTATATAAAAAAATTCAATTTATTTTAGTGTAATTATAAATATCTGACTCGATTAACAATTTAATATTATTAAAATTTTGCGTCAAAAGGAAAAAACAAAAAGGATGGGTGTGGTGTGGCTATGCAAAAATATCAGTAGACGTTGGATGGCAAAACTCAAATTCCACCAATCTTCTCGAAGGTCTGGGACATCTCATCCATGTCTCCCGCTCTCTTTCTCTCTCTTTCCCCTATACCGAACCATTCCCAATTTCCCTCCAATTCCAACTCACTCTCAAATTCCTCCATTCGCATCTTAAACCTTCAACGGATTCATTCCTTCAAGCCTCCGCCCATTTCCACCACCACCACCGCCACCACGAACCACCCAGATCATTCAATCTCATCACAGCCCGTTTCGGGTACCGATGCCGCCATTAAAATGCCCACAGCTCCTTGGATGAAAGGTCCTCTTCTTCTCCAGCCCAATGAAGTCCTGGACCTCTCCAAAGCAAGACCCAAGAAAGTAGCCGGCAGTGCCGGAGCTGAAAAGCCTGACCGGTCTCTGACCGAGAAAGTGAGCGGCGGAAGAGGGGCGAAGGCAATGAAAAAGATCATGCAAAGCATTGTGAAACTTCAAGAAACTCACACTTCAGACGAGACACAAGAAAATACAGAAGAATTTGAATTTGGGGTTTCACTTGAAGGGATTGGGGGAGATGAGAATTCGAGAATCGGCGGGAAAATGCCGTGGTTGAAGACGGAGAAGGTTGTGTTTCGTCGGACGAAGAAGGAGAAAGTGATGACTGCCGCGGAATTGACTCTTGATCCAATGTTGCTGGAAAGATTGAGAGGCGAGGCTGTGAAAATGAGAAAATGGGTGAAGGTCAAGAAAGCTGGGGTGACTGAGAGTGTTGTCGATCAAATTCACATGGTTTGGAAGAGCGATGAACTTGCCATGGTCAAATTCGACATGCCTTTGTGCCGGAATATGGATAGAGCGCGGGAGATTCTTGAGGTTGAGTTTCTTTCTCTGTCTGCTTTTGATTTTTGTGATGCTAATATGTGCTTGAAAAATCAAATAGTGTGTTATATATATATATTTTCTTTTCGATGAAATCTGTTATTGTGTACATCGTTGTTGAAGGCCACTTTTTGGGTAAGCTGAAGCAACTTTGCCTGGTACTATGAGTTCCATAATTTGTGCAGCCTCTAGCTGTTCTTTTAACACAAAATTATGCTATGACAGTATGCACGAACAATTAGGAGCCTCCGCATGATTGGTTCAGTTCCTAGATTGAATTTTCTTTTTGTGTGTATGAAGTTGCTGAATGAAGGTGAGAATCAAGTAAAAGGAAGGACAAGATGTCATTCAACAGAGTAGAAGTTGACCAAGTGTACCAAAGCTCATCTTGGTCTGGTTATTTTTTGTATATGTGGTGTGAACTTTTCATTTTTCTCCCTTTAAATGATTTAAGTAAACTGAATATGAATTTATCTTAGGCGTTATTTGTTTTTTTAACTTTTTGCTGAAAGTAACTTTCAAATTTCAGTTTATTTGTGTTTTGTACTTTTTCTTAACTTATTACTTATTTCTTAAATTTTTTAACTGAATGGAAAGAGGTAAAATATTTTGCCTTTTCTAAATACAAAAAGTAATATGTTGATTTTTCTTTTCTTCTGAATAATTAATAGAAATAAAATATTTAAAAAACAAATAACTTAATACTTAATATTATTAAACACTATTTAGTTATAAGTTCTATTTAGAATTAAGTAAAAAAACAAACATTACCTTAATCTGAACTCCTAAATCTTGTTTATGCTGCTATTATATTTATATTTACTAGTCTCTCTCTCTCTCTCTCTCTCATGTTTTCCTTTTGGAAGCTTCTTATGGTTGCAATCTTAATTATTATTATTATTCTTGTTGTTGTTTTTGTTGAGCAGATCAAGACCAGAGGCTTGGTTATTTGGAGTAAGAAAGACACTCTTGTTGTTTATAGGGGATCCAATTATCAGTCAACTTCAAAACATTTTCAAAAGATGCGTCCAGGACTTGTAGCTAGTGCAGATGCTTCTAACTCAAAACTCAATCAATCAAATTTTGAAGACGACCTTACAATTTCTGAAATAAAATTTCATGAAAGTACCACTGGTGAAAAGTTGGGCAGGAAGGATGGAGAAGAGGACTCTTCACCCACTGGCATATTTATGGAGGAAATGGTGGATTCTCAACCTGTAAATGGGTCATTGTATGAGAGGGAAGCGGATAGATTACTAGATGGCTTAGGACCTCGATTTATTGACTGGTGGAGGCCAAAACCTCTTCCAGTTGATGCAGACTTGCTTCCAGAAGTGCTTCCTGGATTTAGGCCTCCATTCAGGCTTTCCCCACCTCAGACTAGATCAAAGCTGACTGATGATGAATTGACATACTTGCGGAAGCTTGCTTACGCTCTACCAACTCATTTTGTCCTTGGTAACCAATCCCACTACCTAAATTTTTATATGCTTGTTTTTCCCGGAGCATGTTTTTAGCAAAATGAATTATGCATTTTACAACACGGTTACTACATGTGTAAATTAGTAAACTAGCTTAAACAAGAAGAGAACCAAATAAATATGTCAAGTGAGTTAATAAGATTTATCCATGGGTCATAAGCTTTTATTTTTTCCTTGATGAGGAAGACTTCAGTGGGGGAGGAAGGAATAAGTATAATTTCTTTTATAAAAAGGGAAAAGAGAGAAACCAAGTTTCTTATTAGAAGGGGAAGAAAAGGAGAAATACAACCACGGAAGAGGAATACTGATCTCATTTACACTGTGTCTGTCTCCAAGGATATAAATTCTAGGGGCATGTATAAGAAGGGAATCATTTGTATTAGAATGTGGATTGATTCAATTGAAGAGAGAAAAGAATCTTTTGTGTTATGAAATTTGGATACAAGCTAATTATACCCTATTGTTCTTCTACTCAAAGCATTTTCCAAGTAAAACCTTTCCTCATTGGATTTTCTTATTGTGAATTTTCACTAGTTGCAATATATCTAGTATTTCATTTCTGTTAAAAAGAAGAGAAGCAGCTCTCATAAAATAGATGAGTAGAAGAGAAGGAACAGTTATGCACCAGCCTCTGATACACAATTAAGTTACTCTGTTATACAATATTCTTAATGATCTGTGCAAGTAGAATCTAAACCTGAGCCCAGCTCTGGCCCTGGATCTTGGAACTAAAAATTATAGGTAAAATTCAAAAAGCTTTTTGTGTGGACTGTAGGACAAACCATGCACTAATGTATCATATTTGTTGAGTTAATTTTTTGAAACTATAGTGGTTAATGCTGTCATGTAAATGATACTGATAAACAATTTACCTCTTTTAACCTTAATATCTTTCATAAATTGGTTATGTATTATTTGTGTGTCATTCATGCAATAACATGTCTTTCATATATGCATCCATGTTTTTCATTTATTTTGTCGTGTATAAAAACTTATGATAGACAATATGATATGATATGGAATGCTGAGAAAATAGGTAAATGGTGCATGAGTACAATTCATTAGTTGAAAACTATTAGTTATACCCCTGATTTGTGCTTGTAAAATATTAATATAGAAATTACTGCACTAGAACTTGCCTTAGAAATAAATGTAAGAATTTGTGTAATAGTTTGAGAAAAAGAGGAAAAGAAAATGTTGGATATTTTGGGCACATACCTTAACATGGAAGAATAAGAACCATGAAATTTATGCATGATGGCTGGTGCACTTTGCCATGCAAAGTCGTGTTTTGTGTGTGTTTCTGTGTGTGTGCATGGGCATGTACTACTTGTGTGCATTTTCAAGTTTCTTCATTTAATTTTTTTTCCTTTTATTTTCTGAAGGGAGAAACAGAAAGCTTCAAGGATTAGCTGCTGCTATATTGAAATTGTGGGAGAAAAGTCTGATAGTAAAGATTGCAATAAAGTGGGGAATTCCAAACACTAAGAATGAGCAAATGGCAAATGAGCTCAAGGCAAGTTTAGTAACAAAGAGATTTCATGCTGTAAATGTGAGAATATGTGCTAGAAATTGATTGTTTGTTTATGTACATGGGTTAGGAGAGTCTGTACTTGTTCGATAAGTGACCTTGCTTATGCATGTGATTGCTGAGTAACCTTAGGTGCATGTTTGTTGGCTACCTTTTCTACCAAGATAGCTTAACTCTCAAACATCCCTCACATGGAACTCATCCTGATCTTAGCATAACAGCTGCTAATTTTTGCCTTTCATGATCAAA
The DNA here is from genome assembly GCF_004353265.1 of Vitis riparia. Taxonomy (NCBI): domain Eukaryota; kingdom Viridiplantae; phylum Streptophyta; class Magnoliopsida; order Vitales; family Vitaceae; genus Vitis; species Vitis riparia. Next base: position 10,269,711 of record NC_048444.1, read on the forward strand.
TCACTCTAGCATTACTTTACTGATGTATGGGAACTGCTAAGACATCCTGTAGTGATCCATGCGGAAGACCATCAATTTAAATTTCTGTTATGCTTGGATGAGAATTTTGTTGTGTGGGACTGTCAAGGAGTATGCTAGCACCTGAAAAGTTGGACCATATGCCTGCACAAGTTTTGCTCAACATCAACATATATGGCAAGGTTTCTCATACACAAGCATCGACCACGTTCCCTCTTCCAACACTGCCTCCCTTTCTCTTTCCATATAAATAACCCACAAGCTTAAGCTTTTGGTTTAATTGTTAGTTTATTATGATATTAGAGCTTTGTTTTAGGAGGCCATGGGTTTGAACTCTTTTGTTTGTTTATTTTGCCGATTTATTGAACTCACATGCAAATTATTATCCAGTTTGATATATATTGTTGGCCCACAATCTAACAATTTAAGATTTTGGGCTAATTGTTGGTTAATATACATGACATGAAATATGGGATGAAAAATAATAAGTTTTGTCTATTAGATTGATTATATACACAGTTTATATAGGAGATTACAAGAGAAGAAATATGAAACAAGAGACATAATAGGGAACTAACTTATTCCTAAATCATAAAACTATCTATTTACAGAAATAGGAAACTAACATAATAGGAAAATAATTCTCCTATTTTATTTACAACTCAACAATACATGTTCTTGGAAACTTCAAAAAAAAAAAACAAAAAAAAGCAGTACTTTGGCGGGATTCAAAGAAAAAGTTATTGAAACATTCACTAATTGAAGTATTGGTTTATCTTTGTATTTTGAGACTCAGTAACACTCGTTCACTCATCATCCAGTGACTTGCAAGTATACAGTATGCCTATAAAGCTATATTAGTTTATATACTTAACATCATTGTCCTATTAATGCAGTGTCTCACTGGAGGAGTTCTGTTACTGCGTAATAAGTTCTTTATCATACTTTATAGAGGCAAAGATTTTCTTCCTTGTAGAGTTGCAAATTTAATAGTTGAGAGAGAAGTGGAGTTCAAAGGATGCCAAATTCGTGAAGAAGATGCCAGGCTGAAAGCAATTGAAACTTCCTTTGTGACTGATGAACCGCTGGCAAACACTAGCACTACTGGAACATTATCAGAATTCCAGAATATAGAAACAGAATTCAGGGGCCTGAAAGATGGAAATACGGAGATTGAAGTTGAATTGGAAGCTGAAAAAGAAAGATTAGAGAAGGAACTGAAAAAGCAGGAGCGCAAGCTTTTCATTGTAAGGTTCAAGCTATCATCTTATTTCATTATGCTCTGTTCTTGACAATCTTTATGATGGATTTTGCAGCTTAAAATGAAGATAGAGAGGTCAGCCAAAGTGTTAGCAAAGTTGAATTCTGCTTGGAGACCTGCTGATCATGATGCAGACAAAGAAATGATAACAGAAGAGGAGAGAGAATGTTTCAGAAAGATAGGACAGAAAATGGATAGCAGTCTCCTTCTTGGTAAGGAAAAGGTTGACTTTCCAAATAGATCTGTTTCTCTACTTCAAACTTTTGTTCTATTTCTCCCATAGAAATCAGAGTTTTTGTTCTAGATATTCAAACTTTTGAAGTAACAGGCTTAGCTGATTTCAAATGAGTTTTATGCATTAGAATAGGTAATTAGGGGATACTTTCTTTTCAGAATTTCTGTTTTTCTGATTTAGTTCCTTTTAGACCTCTCTTGAAAACAAGTTCATGATTTAACGGAAAAAGGTAAACCATTAAAGTCTATTTAGTTACACCAGTATTCATCCAGGATTTAGCTTTCAATTTATGATTGAGTTGCAGAAACATGTTTCTCTTCTTAGTGTATCATGTAGAATCTCTGTTGTTATAAACCTGAAAGCTTTTTAGGTTATTCCCACCGATTCGATCTGCAAATCTGCATTCTGGTAAAGCCTCATCGGTAATCTGAAATCAACATTAGTAGTGCATCATTCTGTAATTTAATTTATTTGTTTACCTTTTTTTTTTTTTTCTTTTGTGATAAGCAAACAATTGTTTACTTATTTGTTATTTGTGTGCATTCACTTCACTACCATTTAACTCTTACCCCTATTTGCTTGCAAAATAACTTGACCATATTAGGATTAAAACACTCTAATCCTATTTTCCAAAAGCAACAATAAACGAATATGAAAAAAATTAAAGGACAAGAACACACGAGATTTATAATAGTTTACTCTCAATGTGAGAGCTACATCTACTTGCTGTCGTTGCAGATTTTCACTATGATGAAATGAAATTACAAAAAAATCACAAATGCCTTACTCTCTAAGTTTTTCTTTCTATATTTTTCTATCTCTCTCAATTTCACCCCAATCTGTCCAATTCAGCTACCTTAAACATAAGAAAATTAGGTTAACCAAATTACATGTGTAAAATTCCTAAAATACCCTTACAAAATTTCGTTTCATCCATGTGCTGTCTCTGCATAAGGTCAATCTGTGTCAGGGCGAATATCGTCAGAATAATAATTAGGCTCCACACGTCTTAACAAAACACAATTTAAGAGAAGATCGAAGAATTCTTATTATTTTCATTAAGAAAATAGGAAAATAGATGCCTATTTATATACAACTATGTATGCTAAATTCAAGCATAAACTAGGAACTAACAAACTATACAACTAACTTCCTACAAATTGGGAACAAACTTTTTTTTTTTAAATGAAACTATATTATCCTTACAATTTCTATACTAAATTAGAATAAAATTTATTCTTAAACTTCATAAATCTTCTACTCTCCCTCTCAAGTTGTTTCAAAATATCTATCGTTCCCAACTTGTTAATTAAGTATTTAAACATCTATTTATGAAGTCCCTCAGAACATCTGCCAACTGTGCTTCAGTAGGTACAGAAGGCGTGCAAATTGGTCCTACTTCCAGCTTCTCCTTGATGAAGTGACAGTCCATTTCAACATGCTTAGTTTATGAAGTTGAATTGGATTGTGAGCAATATTAATAGTTTCCTTGTTATCATAGTAAAGCTTCATTGGATTCTTACTAGGAAGTCTTAGGTCTTCAAGCAGTTTCTTCAATCAAAGAAGTTCATAAATGCCATGAGCGACTACTTTGAATTCAACTTGAGCACTACTTCTTGCAACAACAGACTACTTCTTGTTCCTCCATGTCACTAAGTTTCCTCCTATAAAAGAACATTAACATGAAGTAGATCTCCTATCCATTATACTCTCAGCCCCATTAGCATTGGTGTAGGCTTCAATCTGAAGGTTATTGTTGCTTTTAAACATTAAGCCTTTTTATGAACTGCCTTTTAGGTACTTAAGATTCCAATAGATTGCCTTAAGATGCTCTTCATTTGGAGAGTGCATGAATTGTCTCACAATACTCACTGAAGAAGCTATATCTAGCTGAGTATGAGAGAAATATATCAATGCCACAAGCTTTTGATACTGTTCTTTGTTAACACACTCTCTTTTGGTGACCCTAATTTGCAAATAGGATCAATTGGAGTCTTGAGGGATTTATATCTTAGCAATTCAGTTTGTTTGAGCAAATCCAGTGTATGGTTCCTTTGTGACACAAAAATACCTTCCTTTGATCTAGCAAGCTCCATTCTCAAGAAGTACCTCAAACTTTTTCGTTAGAAAATTCTTCAATCACTCCAATTCAGCTAGATATCAAGTCATTCATGTAGATCATTAGTATAGCAAACTTGTCATCACCCATTATGATTGTAGAAGAGAGTATGATCTGCTTGGCTTTGTGAGTACCCATGGCTTCTAATGGACTTAGCAGATTTGTCAAACCTAGCTCTTGGTGATTGTTTCAGTCCATAGAGTGATTCTTTCAGACTACACATCTTTTCACTCCCAAATCTTCTTTCAAAATCTGGAGACAAGGCCATATAAACTTCTTCTAATTCACCATTTGGAAAAGTATTCTTGACATCTAACTGTTGTGAAGACCAGTTCAAGTTGGCTGCAAGGGACAAGCGAACTCTTATTATATTCATATCTGCAATTGGTGCAAATGTCTCTTGGTAGTCAATCCCATAGGTCTATGTGATGCCTTTTGCAACCAGTTTTGCTTTGTAACTCTTAATGGATGTATTTGCATTGTATTTCAAAGTAAATACCCATATACAATCCATGGATTCCTTCCCTCTTAGTGCATCCACCCTGGAACAGCTAAAGCCTCCTGTATATCCTTTGGAATTTCAACACTAGACAGATTAGTAGTAAAGGCCTTCATAGTGGGAGAAAGTCTATGATATGAGACATGTTTAACAATAGGGTGTTTAGTACAAACCTTAGTACCTTTCCTAACAACAATTAGAACATTTAAATCATCACTAAAGGTGTTTTCTGCACTAGAATTATCAGAGAAAAGAGATTTAGAAGTGAGAATAACAAATTGAAGTGATTTAGGGGTTGGAATACTTGTTTTTGCCATGGCATATGCACTTGAATGTGATGTTTTGTGAGTTGTAGGAGGTTGATTTTCCAACCTTGATCTTTCTTCCTCCTTAAGTAGATACGAAGTTCGATGCAAGGCTATTTGATTAGTGTTTCACCCCCCAAACTTGAATTTTGTATAGGCATGGGTTGGTCAACTAGTGTTTCTCCTCCTAAATTTGAATTTATTATAGGCATGGGTAATGAACCCAAAATTTTCAAAAAAGAATCTTCCCTAGTAATTGCTTTAATGGGAGAGAGTTAATAATTCTGGTTTGAGGGAAACATTTCAAGAAGCACTATAATGGGGTTTGAAATATCAAAATCCTAATAGACATTTTATTTATCAAGTAAGAAGTTGCAAGTACTACCTCTCTGTAAAGGTACTTAGGAATTCTCATGGTAAACATAATAGCCCTAGCCACTTCTAATATGTGCATGTTCTTATACTCAACTATTCTCATGAGGATTGATGAGCAATGCTTTGTTCTTTCAAGCAAGGTCCAAGAATGGTATTGAAGCATTCCCTCTCATTGTCGGTTTTGAAAACCTGTATTTGGATTTAGAGTTGAATTTTAACATATTATGAATTCTTTGAAAATTCTCTTATCCTTGAATTTTTCTCTCATTAAATACGCCCAACATATCCTAGTATGATTATCTATGGATGTGATAAACCATCTAGTATCTATTAAATTTGTCACCCTTGAAGGTCCCCACATATCATTATGAACAAACGCAACAGGCTTGAATTCCTTGAAAGGTTACAATGAAAAGAAACACGATGATGTTTAGATAATTGACAACTTTCCCCATTGAAAACTTGGATGGCCTAAGTCTATAGTGCCACAACATTATTTGATTCTTATCAGAAAAAGAAACTTCACTACTACTTGCAGTTTGAGCTTGTTTACTCTCAAGGGAATCCTCATCAAAATAATATGGTTCATCAACCTCTCTAGCATTGCCAATCATTATCTTGGAATGCATGTCCTGAAATTTACAGCAAGAATGTGAGAATTTTGCAATGCAAGATTCAGAACATAAAGGGCTAATTTTAGAGTAAGATTCTTAGAACAAAATATAGTACCTTTCCTTACAACCGAAGGCAAAGTACTATCTGCAATCCCAATCTTTAAATTTCTAGAACATGAAGTATGGGATGAGAAAAGTTGAAATTGATTAGTCATATGATCTAAAGCACCTGAATCAATAATCTAAGGTGTATAAAAAGAAATAGAACTTAGAGCTCTAGGAAAAATATCTTTATGGGCTAAAGTGCATGAGGGATTTTGAGAAGACTGATTCATCAACATGTACAAGTGTTCAAGTTGCTCTTTGCTCATTGGTAATGGCTCAATACTACTTTGAGTTTCTGCCAGTGCTTGCACTCCTCAGGTTCATTATGTAGGTTTTTCTCCCTTTCCAATTCGATGGTTTACCATGCTGCTTCTAGCAGGTTTCCCTAGTATGTCATGGCCTACTTTTATTTTCATCAAACTTCTTCTCTTGGCTAACAGCTACTGTCCAAACTTCAGTTGACAAACCTTCCATAATAGAAACACTAAGAGCAGAATTTTCAGAAACCATAGTAGGTTCAGTTGTCCTGTCCATCATCACGATTCTTCTACTTTCTTACCTTCAGACTTGTGAGAAAAATTATTCTTCACTTACACCTGACTTCTCCTTTGAACAACTAAATCATCCCAAAGGGACGAAAGAAATAGAGTAATAATCGTCCATAATCTGGTGATGAAACCAGATTGCAAACAAGTAACTGGGCCTGGAAAAGAACCAGCTCTGATGCCATGAACACAGTTTAAGAAAAGAATAAAGGAATCGTATTATTTTTATTAAGAAAAATAGGAATACATAAGCCTATTATATACAACTATGTGTATTGTATTCTAGCTGCAAACTAGAACTAACAAACTGTACAACTAACTTCTTCTAAACTAAGAATAAACTTTTTTTAAAATACAAATATATAAAATTGAATTATCCTAACTTTTTCTGCACCAAATTAGATGTCCTAAACTTTATAAGTTTTCAACAAACAGTTATTTTATTTATTTGTTTACTTATTTATTTTTTGATGAGCAAAAGAGTACTTTACTTATTTTTTATTTGTGTGTATTCACTTGATTACCATTTGACTCTTACCCCTACTTGCCTGCAAAATAACTATATGTTAGTGTATATTTTTAAAGGTATATTGTGTGTTTGTCTATTAGCATAGGCTATATAACAGTATAATATTACATATAAAATATAATCTAAAGCTATATACATTGTTCATTTATTTTGATAGTATTAGGTTACTGGATTGGATATCCAATGAGAATCATATTAAAATTTGGACCATATTTCCAAAAATACTAAACAGATAAGATTTTGAGTTATTTTTTGACAGCTAGCACTCAGAGAAACTCTGTTCTGGTCCAGATCCATTCTATCTTGAAAACAAAGACTGGAAGGTATATGCAAAAGCAAACTATTTCTGCTGTACAAACAATTTGATTCATTCTTAGAGAAGTTGCTATGTTAGGTAATCTAGAGTGTCAAAGGAACAAGAGCTCACACGAGTCTGTTTTCTGATTTCTTTAATGACTAGGGCACTTGAATAGGACATCTTGTCCCTTAATTACTAGCATTGCAGACCTCTCATCAACATTACTTTGACAAGGTTGAGGTTCTTAGTGAGTTTAAGTTTATCTCAATGAAAACCATATCCTGCAAAAATAGAAACATATCACAAAAGTGGCTTTGCATTGTAAGAACTGCAAGTGATATGCATCCTCTTCCTGCTGGACAGGAGCAAGGAGATTACTTTGGTCTGATCATAATGAAAGAAAATTTCTTATGGTCATCTCTGCCTATGACATAATTTGAAAAAGATTTCCAATAAGACAAGTTTCAATTCAAGGAACTATCAAAGGTAAGGCATGAGAAAGACAGACAATCGTACCTGCTACTAAATAATTTTATATTGGACTGTTATTGATTCTGTTTCAATGCCATCAAAGGCTTTCTCCCTCTTACCCTTTGCAGGGAAGCTTCTTTCAGGTTTCAGACTTGACCTGGCATTCAGAGCTCTGTGAAAATCTCATTCAAATGGACAAAAGGTGGAGTGAAATCCATTAAGAAGTCCACCTTTCTCTCTTAAACCTATCTCAAGCTCTAGATTGATGCTTGGGTACAAGACTGATCCTTACTGGGGTGCCTTTATATAGGTTAGGTTAACCAAGATTACTAGTGATAACCTGGACAGCAATGAAACATCTGGGGCATCATATAGATTTAAAAATCTTTTTTAACTGAGGGAATCAATTGAAGTATGAATTTCCTATCTCAACTTCTGTTAAAATAATCAGAGCCGTAATTGCCATATTCTCTATGCTGCTGGCTGCCCAGTCTTGGAGTTTGTTTCTTAGGTCACATGCCAGATGGCATGTTCTAATTTTTTATTTGAATATTGGCTTTAGGAAGAAGAGGGGTCTTTGATGGTGTAATTGAAGGCCTCCATCAACACTGGAAGCATAGAGAAATAGTCAAGGTGATCACAATGCAGAGATCATTTTCACAGGTCCTTTATACTGCAAAGTTGCTTGAATCAGAAAGTGGAGGAGTTCTAGTTTCAATAGACAAGCTAAAAGAAGGCCATGCTATAATCATCTATCGTGGGAAAAACTACAGACGCCCTATAAAGTTGGTGCCCAAGAATCTTCTGACTAAACGAGAAGCATTAAATAGGTCCCTTGAAATGCAGAGAATTGGAGTACGTGAAGCTCTCTGTTTCTCACTACTTCATGTTTCCCATTTTTAATAGAAAACCCTTCATAAGTGATCATCATTTCATCATAAGGCTACTGGACTGAGTTGAACCTGTTTTTCTCTGTTTCAGTCACTTAAATTTTTTGCATATCAGAGACAGCAGGCAATCTCAGATTTGAAGCTTAAACTGGTATTTCTCTAAGCCTTTGTTCATTTAGAATCTTTTTAATTTTTTCTTTTTGTCTTTTTGAGCTAGTATCATATCAACTTGAGCAAAATAACCTCATGGAAGGAAATTTGTGTATTTCTGGTTGACACCTCTATTTGATATCCCAAATATTTTTTTGTAACATGCCAGATTTGTTCATGCATTGCATCACATTTGAAAACTTTAACCAGGATACTTGATAAATTCATTAGTTTATGAAACTTTCAGTCAGATCTACAGAAAGGAAGCAGAAGAATTGATCAAAGAGAATCTGAAAAGTTCACAAAGCATGAGCCACCTGATGTGCCATATCATGAATCCTATTTTCAAGGGGTAAAAAGGTGTGGGTATGCCATCAGAGGGGAGTCCTCAGCTCACCATCCTCCAAGTTAGCAAGTGTTCTTGGAATCTTCAAAATGTCTCTGGTAAGTTTTAGTATCACACACACACACACACACACACACACACACAACTTGGAAATTGTTACATGTCCTAGATGTATAAACAAGGTTAGCCCACTTGAGATTTCTCCAGAAATGGAAGAAATGGATTGGACAATAGGGTCAATCTGGACATCAACCTATGTTCAGGCATTTTGTGGCATGGGTAGTCTATAGAAAACACAGTAGCATGTGTGGTGGAGTTACAGGGATATGGTTACAATGCCTAGATCAATAGCATACACAGTCCAGTAGATGATTCATGTAGTGCTAATAAGTTTCCCTTTGAAAAGCCTATGAAATAGAATGATGACAATACAAATTTAGAAATGAAGATTGATCACATTTGCTGGCAAGGAAATATGGTAGTTGTTTGTGGGTCAGATAAATGCAGGTAATGTTTTCTGACTTGAGTTCTTGAGAGAGCTCCTTTGACTCATGTCTTATGACATTTTGGGTTGTGATATGCCTAGGTTAGGCCATGACTATTTCTTTCTTCCTTCTTCTTTTTCCCCTTTTTATTAGAAATGAGAGAAATATTATTAATAGAAATATATATAGTCTTCCTAATAAAGCAATGCCCCGCTGGGAGCACCAACTCCATTGTTGTGGGCCTCTGAGGAGCAGGAGAAATTATTGGAATTTTATGAAAGAACAGCCTCCTTAATGTTCTTACAATAGCTCCCTGATGCTTCCTTTACCTTCCTGTTAAATAAAGTTTGGATGTATAAGTGAAAAAAGTTATATTCCTAAGATTAGGAACCACGCTTTTCAAGACAGGCTCAGCCTGCTTATTGTGGTACGATGGCACTACCTGGTAGGTTTAGCTACAATCATGTTCAGGCAACAAAGCTTACACTCATTCACTTTCATTCATCCTGCTATGTTGTGGGCTTAGCTGTTCTGATGTAAAGATAGTTGGCTATTCATTAAGTCCTAGGATCTGATGGACATCACAACAACCAGGTCAGGTACTTGCATCTCCATTTTAGTGCCTCCCTAACATAGAGGAGAGTTAGTGCTCTCTTGTGGGTTTAATAACTTTTTGAATTGAAGGATCCAATTTCCCAGCCTCTTGTTTTCTTAAGACACCAAAATCAACCACATAAAGTCATGACTTTAAGGTTCCCCATGAAATGACGCATCGTACGGAGCCACTACGAAGAAGCTCTGGGAGTTACGAAGGAAGCTTCAAGCTCATATTATCATGGGTTGTGAATGGGAATTGACAATGTCTCAACCAAATCTTTCTAATAAAGCAAGGGCCTCTATCTCAATGGTCAAGAAGAATCAAGTTGGCTTTGCTCTGAATACTCTACCAATTCCTGCTTGCCCTGTGTTGCTCAAAGAACAACCATGAAATTTAGTCTAAACCATTCTAAAGGATGTAAGGGCAGTGTCCTTTCATCTTTGTGATCAGTTGGCCCTTCAAGTCACTGGTACACTCCTCACTTACCCATTCTAATCAAACTAATGGGAATTCCCAATAACTGTAACAAGATATCTAAAGTGAAGTGAGGTATGTGCAGCATCATATAGCACATCTATTTTCCTCAAATCAATTAGCAAAAATCCTGGCACTCTTCTCACTCTATGTCAGCTAAGGAATGGAGCGATTACTCTCTGCCCTAGGTTTTCTCTTGGAGCCCTAGAACACTATCACATCATGTATGAATATCCCATGAGAAACCTAGGAAGCACCTTCCAAACAGAACAATTTCTGCCACAGACCCAGGGAAATCAGACAGCAGAGGAAGAGATGGTTGGATTCTTCACAGACTAAACCAAGTACACATTTTTATATGGACCCCTAACAGGGAGCTAACTTGTTAGAGAAAGGTGAGGTGCATATCATGTCCATGTGCTTTGTGACATCATGAACAGGTGAAAAGAAAGTTTCCTCTGTTTAAGGAATGGTATGATTAGTCTCTACTGCAGCACTGCCCCCCTAGTTTCTCTCTCAGAACCCTGGAATGCTATCATTATCATGTCTAGGAGAAATCCAGAACACACCGACCAAAGGGAAGAATTTCTGCCCCCGACACCGTGCAATAAGACAATGGAGGATGAGATGGTTGGCCTCTCTCCTTAGACTAAAATAGAGTACCTATCTTGACATGAGGGATTCCTAGGGGGTGAGCTAACTTCTCAGAGAGAGATGAGGCCAAGATGAGTTTGAGGTGCCTTTATGAGATCACAACAGGTACATGAAATTTTACCTCTTGCAAGCATGTGTTAATTCATTGTCAGACTCGGGCTATTGAGTGATTACTGACTTAAGATATGTTAAATCACTTGTTAATTTAAAATTATTGTCTTGAATTCAATGTGCATGGTAGTTGTGTAGGTCTTGACATTAACCTTTGATTGCTATGGAAAAGGTTTTGGAAGGTTGGAATTTGTCATTTAAAGTCTTTGTTGGGTAAGATGTTTGAGAGGATCTAGAGGGACAGAGAAGATCCTTGGATAAAGATTCAGCAAGATCAGAGGATTGAAAATGCGTGAGTGCATTGCAGGCAATATAGAGAATATATGAAAGGGTTAAAGTGCTTAAATCCAGAACAGTTAGTACAACACTAGCTATTCATAACAGATTATCATCATAGTTATGCTCAAGACAGAGAATGAGATGTGTGTATGTCTCTGTGCTACTTGCAAATACAACAGGATGTCTTTTGTGGGCAGTGATTTGTACTAGGGTAGACATCTCAGCAGAGTGTGTAGTGGTTAGGTGTATGAGAAATCTTCTTCAGAAGCATTGTTATGCAGTAAAGTGAATTTTTCAATGTCTTGCAAGTACTGTTGTCTCTGACATCATTTTTGTCTGGGCTTTTGCATGAAATTTTGGTTTAATATGTTGGTTGATTGGCTTACATTGCTACTTATGATTTTGATTTTGGAATTGTTACCGCTCTTTATTTTTGTTTGATTTTGGTGTCAGAAAGTAGGCTGTATTCATATCCCCTCCCATGTATCGTAATTATTTAGGTATAATAATTATAGATTCATATACCTCCTTTCCTTTTTCCAATTGGTAAATATATTCAGTATGGACCCAAATACAGGACCTTCCTCTTAATCACATAATGCTCAAACCAACTGAATAGCTCATTGGATGATACTAATTTCTTGATTGTGTTGAATGTGGAAGGTATAACATACCCCATGTCTTGCTTTAGCTTCTGCTGAGGCTGAAGAAGACTGCTGAAGACCTATTGCCAACAGAAGAAGAAAAGAATATCCTTCCATTTGGCGTGGTAAGAGAAGTAGCCTTATATCTAATAATTTTTAGTTTGCAGTTAGACCAATAATCATGGAATAAAATGCAACCACACAGGTGACTACAAGCAGATGTTTTATTCCAATTTCTGACATCTTTTTTAATCATATGCAAAGTTTTAGGGCATATGAGATTTGATCTTTGATGCATACGGCCTATATTGGTTGCAACAGGTGAATTAGTCAGGCCTGGCCCTCTGGATGAGAAAGGTAACTGGATACTACCACCAGTCATCCTGGGGAGCAAATGCTATACCTCAAGAAAGCAATAAATAAGTTCAAGAACATTAATGACATCTGATTACATAGCTCTAAGGGCATGGGATGGAATGGCTGTGCTTTTCTAGTTGTCTGATTGTACATTCTTTATTTGCACCATTGAATCTTCAGTTGCCTCAGTCTATGCACGTTTAGTGTAACCACTGATTGAATATACTTTACACTGTTTTCTGGTCGTTTATCCAATTGCAGTTAGCCTCTGCTCTTATAATATTTTCTCACTTCTTGCTCATTATCTATCCCCATTGTGATGAGCAGCATCTCTAAGCTTTTGTATATCCCCATTGATCTGAGCATGTAATGCAGGCGCTGTTTATGGTGGAAAAGTATACAAATCATTCCACTTAACTTATGTTTTTATTAGTCCTCGTTGCTAATGAGGATATTGAGGATTTTATGCAGTAAAATAGGGATGAAATCTTGGTATTTCGATGATGAATGGAAAGCAAAAGAATGAACACATAAAAGAAGTTGGAGAGTAGAATTATGCTATGTATCGAAGTATTGGTCCCATTTCAATAAGCAATACAATAATAGCATATCCTAAGCAATTACCAAATTTGATACAAGAAAGGTGGTGGCAAAAAATAATTACTTGATTTGAGGTATCAATTTTTGGTAGGGACTTTGGAATGCAAGCTTGTGAGAAATCAATGCTAGAATCTAAATACGATAGAGGGCGACAGTGGATCAATATTGAGTTTGATACCATAACCATGTTGAAGCTATTTCAACACTGATGCTGAAGTTGAGACTTTGAGGTTGTTATCGCTTGTTATCGACATCCGTCTTTGAATTATCAAAATTTTCGATGCTAATATAAAGATTTCCAATGTTTTTACCTTTAACTATAAATGTAAACTTCAGTTTCGTAATTGACTTCATTAGGGTCATTCATGGATGGTTATTAATGTTTTAGGGTGGTGTGGCAATGGGATATCTTGTCCCTTTAACTTGAATTTTTACTTTCTTCTCTCTACTTTCTATCATTTTTTTGACTGTCAAATAAGATGAAAAAGGCAAAATTTACCATGTTTAATGGCTACAACACTTCACATTTGGCGTACGAGTGCCCTTGGGAGAGGATCTACACTAAAAGTGCATCACGTATAGGTATAATTCATTTTCTATTATAAGATTCATGATTTTCTCCTTCTTTGTATGGATTCACTTGAAATCTCTCTTAAATTTGATATGAATGATGCTTTATGTACATGGAATGCTTGTTCTAGGAGTAAGATTCAATATGGTTCAATTAGATTATGTATGTGTGGATTTTTGACTAGATCTAAAGATGAATTAGATCTTAAAGTTTAGAGAATCTAAATTTTGAAAAATAAAATTGTATTTATTTTGTTGAGGATCCTAGTTAAAGTGTTGATTCAATTTTAATGCAAAAATATGTCTAGATATCCATTTCTATTTTTTTTTTTTACTTTGTGTTTTTTTTTATCACATTTTCTATCTTATGGTTATCTATTCATCATTTTTAAATACCTTAATTGAGTTTTAGTTTTAATATCATCATATTTAGCATTAGATTTGTAGAAATTTCATTTAAAATTTTGACAATAGGTAATTCAATCTTTATGGGGGACCTAACACTTTTACTAGGTTTGTTAGTCCCTTTTTTTTGTTCGGAAAGCTATAGATTTTGACCAACTAATGATTGACCATGATTAGAATGTAATTGATTGTAGATTTGTCAATTAAAGATCTAATGATTTGTATGTAATTTACATGGTTTTTTGAAGCTAAAAGGATAGTTTCTTAAGACAAATGCATACAAATTACCTTCTTTAACCTATATTTTTGGATTTGATATTGGAAATTAGTTAGTATATGTGTAAAAATAAGATATTTTCAAGTCTTGACATCAATCTAAAGTAAGCAATCAAGATAGATTAAAGATCAGTGAGCAGTTGGTGATGAAACAGTTAATTTTGGTACGTCGGAATAGGGAATGGAAATAATATTTTGTTTCCTTTCCTATTTCTTAGTGGAATGGAATGAATTTGATGATTCCATTTCTAGCATTTGGATGAACTTAGGAATGCAAGATTGGAATGATTATTTGTTTCCATTCCAATGTTTGATAATAATAGGAATGGAAATGAAAAAGAAATAAATTTACAATAATATCCTTACATATAATTTAAAATATTTTTTATTTTTACTTTTATTTTTAAAAAATAAAATTTGAGAGGTTTTTTGTTATTAAATAATAAGACTAAAAAATATATATATATACTCAATAAATAAAAAATTAACCATAAAAAATCGTATAACCCTAATGCACAAATATTCAATTATTATTTTTATTAAAAATTTGAATAATTTGTCATGCTTAAGTAGTTATAAAATTATATTTTTCAAAAAAAAATTATTTATTGTAATATTTAAATTCTCAAAGCTAGCAAATGTTTTTCCTATTTTCAAAAGAGGAAATAAAAGAATTCAAATTTATTCTAATTTTCAACAAGTATCATATCCGATAAAGTCTATAACCTTAAAAAAATTTAAATATTAGTTTTTTTTTTATCAAAATTTTAAATAATTTGTCATGCAAAAAAAGCTATAGAATTATATTTTACTAAGAAAAAAAAAAGAAAAAAAATATAAGAACATATAAATTGTCAAAGGTACCAAATACTTATTTCTTATTTGCAAAAAAGGAAATAAAAAAACACAAACTTCATTCTAGAAATATAAGTACCATATCTCCTTGGGCTGTCTACATCAAACTTAAAGTTGGGCCGATATAGATCAATAGCAACTGGAATAAAAAAATTAATCAATGTTGGTTTCTCGGTGCTTAATGGTTTGTTTACTGTTAAATAGCAATGATATGAAGAGATCTTCACTATGGCCCGTGCTAAAGTTCCAAAATGAGCCGGAAACACGACAGATTTTCTGCGAGACGACAGAATCCATAGCTTTAACTAGGAAAGGAAGATGCCGATAATAATAAACAAAGGGAAAAAAAACCAAAAATTTTGTTTTTGTTTGTTTTTTTCTTTTTATTTTTTTCCTAACCATTAAAAATTTTCAATATTGTAAACACGTGAAATCGAAAAATCTTTTTCCAACCATTTCAATTTTTCTCTCCAATTTCCATTAATACAAGATAAAGAAACATCAAAGATTCCAAACATAAATTAATAAAAAAAAAAATTAATCGATTTATGGAGAAGAAGAAACACATATAAAGAAGTAGAAGAAGAAAGAGAAAATAAGGTAAACCTGATCGAAGATGTAGAAAGGAGTTTTCAGAACCTAGTTGCAACAAACAATGACGAATCCTAGATCCAACAATCAAAATGAACATCCAAAACCCTATAAATTAGAAATTGATTTTTTTTTTTTTTTTTAAATATCGTGGAAAGTTTAATTGATTCAATTTGGAAGAATCACTTGTTGCAGAGAACTGGATGATGAGTGGGTCTCTAGCTTTGCAAAGAAGATAAGAAGTGGATGATGAATGAATCTCTACCTTTACAAAGAAGATAAACATCGGGTTTGAAGAACAAGATAAGAGGGTAAAATAGTAATTTAGGTTATTTTACATTATCAAATAGGTTTAATGAATCAGAATACCACATACTTTTAATGAATGCAAATCCGACTCATAAGTTGGATTTGATTTCTGCCGGAATAATTTTTTATTTCATTTTCGTCTTCTTAACATTTATCCAAACATAGGAATAAGGGAGAAAATGAATGAGATGTCTATTCTCACTCCCTATTCTCGTGTACCAAACACCCCCTACCAGTATTGGAATGCCTTTCGATAAAGTAATGGTGTATTGAATCAATGAAGATTGATGACAATTCAATATACTCGTGGGATATCAAATTTCCATTTTGATATTTATTTTTGATTTCAACAAAAAGGCAAAGCTATTATGATGAGGGAAACAACAATTGTTATATCAAATCTTATTTCAATACTTGGAAATGTGAAAAATATGGTATTGAGCGATATTAAACGTTACTGAATTTTATTTCAATCAGTCTTATCTTAATGGAAGTTTTCATACATAAATTTGACATGCAAATGCAATTCGAGAAATGAAGATATACCAATTTGTGTATCATGACTTATCGAACTATATCAAGAGGATTGAGTCAACACCGAGAGTTGAAATAAAGATGAAAGTGCCTTATCATTTTGGTATCGAATTTTGTAATTGTGGCATTGAAATGTTACGAGTGTTGTAATAACTATATTAGAACTATTGTTTTTAGTTATGTAGATTCTCCTATGATTAGTTTAGATGACATGACAAGTTATTATTGGGTGAAAATGAGATGTCTTCATGTATAAATATCTTGTTAGTTTAGTTTTGGAGATTATTAAGAAGTAGATCATATATAAACTCGTTAGGCTTCAAGAGTAGTATTGTAATTTTCTCTCTAAAGATATTTTCTATGAAATTTATTTATTTCCAAACATGGTTTTCACCTCTGAAGATCATGGAATAGAAGACAAAACTTTAGTCAATATATGGAGAATCGACCTTTTGCGGTTAAGGATAAAAAACGAGTACATTTGTCTATAATGATTTCAACTTTATCTTTTTAGATATGAGATTTATCATTTTTTATAGTATTTTTCTGATGTTTACTGTAGAATTCACATATATGATGCTTGGTGAATACATTTGATGCTCTTGTTAAAATTGCTCTGGTGTTTTTTAGTAAATCATGTATGTCTAATTCTAAGAGTGAACTAGGAATGAACCAATGCTTAATGGAATAGAAGTTAGACCTCTAAGAAGAAATCTGAAGCATATAAACAAGAAATCATATTCTAATTTATTAAAATTTGTGCATAGAAAGATTTTTTCAATTAATGGTCTTTATCTTTTTGGACAAAAAAATCATTGATTGTTCAATTGTTGAATTGATTTTTTTAGTTTTTATCTAAGTTTAAATTTTCAATTTTACAAAGAATAGTTCTAATCTAAGATCTAATTGATTAATGAATGAATATAGATATATGTTAGGAATTTTAGGCTAATCCAACCTATGGTAATCACCTTAGAGGGGGGGTGAATAGGATGATGGTCTCTTTTTGCAAATATAAACTATGTGAATGAAGAGACAATTATATGCAAGTATATAATAAGCAATATAAAGACAATTGCATATAAATTAAAGAGTAGGGAAGAGAGAAAGCAAACACAAGAGTTTATAGTGGTTCGGCACAACCCGGCTTACATCCACTCTCCTCTAGCTTCAATCCCGAGCTTGAGGTTCCACTAATCCAAGGCTTCCAAACTAAGCCTTCAAGCAATACAATTGGATTATGGTTCCAATTCACCCTCTTGGACTTTTCACTCCAAGCACCCTTTACACTTCTTAAGAAATATCCCTCTCTTAAACAACCTCTCAAGTGATACCCCACACTTGAGAAACTTCCTTTCAAAGGTTTATAAATATAATGATTTCTCAAAAATCCTAGCATAAGAACTTTAAGCTCAAATGATACAAGAAAAGTTACGATTGAATGGTGCACTAAAGATATGCAAGTTTTGAAATAATTGTGCACTAAAAAATACTCTTCCAAGGCTCAAATATAATCAAGAAATATTTGGAAAGGTTAAGCTCTTAAAACAATGAAGATTGGAGCCTTTTTATAGAAGAAAAAAATTCAAACTAGCCGTTGGGGGTTCGACCGGTCGAGCTAGGGGTTGACTGGTTGACTAGCTGTTAGCATTAAATTCTTGGCAGGTGATCGTTGGGCCTCAACCAGACCTCAACCGGACCTCGACCGGACCTCGACCGGTTGAGGTTCAACCTTGACCGGGAAGAGAAGGCCACTGGGAGAAAGATAAACTTTTTAGCCTCCTTCAACCGGTCCTTGACCAGACGAGCACAACCGGTCGACTGGTTGAACCGGTTGAGCCATTTTTTTGGCTCACCACCCAACCTTTTTCAACTTAAAACCTTTTAACACAAGTTTGAAAATCATTTAACACAAGGTTTTAGTTGAAAACATGAAATCATCCAATTCTTAAGATATTTAAAGCAATATTACTCTTGGATGATTTTGGTGCATAAATAAAGAATGAAATGCATTAAAGTCCTAGTGCACCAACAACCTTACAAAGAGATCTTATGAAGCTTTGGTCTTGAAAAACTCTTCTCTTTGAGGTGGTCTTCTTCTTTATGATTTCTCCTTGACTTGATTTGTCTTTATAATTGCCACTTTGGAAATTGTCTTGCCTAATCACACTTAAAATATGATCATTAGTTCTAAACCTTATTTTGTTATCATCAAAATCAAGATTAACCAAATCTTGGTTTCACAATCTCCCATTTTTTTATGATGACAAAACCAAGGTTGCTAAAAAGCTCCCCCTCAATATATGCTTATTTGAATTTAGAAAATTTTTAAGTTTAGAAACTTCAAGGAGTATATTAAGGATGCTCAAAATGATATAATCAAACATAAATAGCATAAAGAGCATTTAGCAAGACATTATTATTAAATATGATGCATACAAATATAACCAATAAAGCACATAGCATCAATATGAATAGGATTGCTAAAACAATATTGAAATATCTTCCCAAGTTAGTAACCTACCATTACTTTTCCCCCTTTTTGTTATCAATAAAAAGTTTCAATAAAGTATATAAAGGGAATCACATGTTATCAAAAGTTTAAAAAATAAACAATAAGCATGATATGATTTCTCATGAAAACGAATCTCCCCCTTTTTCATTTGAGAATAGTTTCCAAATAAAAGATTGTTCATCTTTAGAGCATTCCCAATTTAAAGCATGATTTGGAAAAATATATGGGAGAACATATGCATTTAAAAAGATATATAACATGCATTGAATAACATTTTTAGGGCATACAATCATATGATCATTTAGTTTTAACTAGGTGTAAAAAAATCTTCTTTTTAATCCAAACCTTGTTTTAACAAATATATTAATTTTATCAAAGTGATACCTAATGATATATTATTAATATGCCAAAAATATACCAAGTGTTAGCAAAAATGATATTGACAAATTAAGCTTTTAGAAGGGATACCATTACCAATATCATCAATGCATTCTTTCCAAGGTAAGCATATCTTCCTTCTTGTATGGATTCCTACAAAACAAATTTAGTAACCTTTGGTACCCATATCTTTTTGGGTCCTAGAGGGTTAGTCTTTCTTCCCTTTGGAATCCAAAATAATTTAGAGTTTTGAAGAACATGAGGAGATTTTCTTAAGGGACAAATATTACTAATGTGACCTCATTTTTCACAAAAATTGCAAATAGTTGAAAGTGAAAAACTAGAGGCTTCCTTTTATTTTATTTTTCTTAAAAAAATTGATTTTTGAAAAGCTTATAGGCTAGCCTCATTTTGACAAAAATCATATCAAAGGTCTTTTGGCCATTTGAGAATTTTTAACTCCTCATTTTCCTTTTCAAAAGAGATTTTTGCCTTCTCAATATTTTCAAAATTTTCATTATGCTCATTGAGCTCATTTTGAAGACAAGAATTCTTTTTCTTGAGAGAAATGTTTTTGAAAACAAGTTTTTCAAGATCAAAATATAATTCTTGAAGTGCATCTTGAAATTTAAAATGGTTAGAGTTGGAGTTTACCTCATCTTGATGTTCTTCCAAAGCCATGAAGCACATGTTGACATCTTCATTTGTGCATTCTTCTTCCATGGAGTCTTCATCACTTTCACTCTCTTCTTCTTCATCATCATTTGTTAAAGTCATGAAGGCTATACTTTTCTCATTTTCTTCAACTCTTTGATGATTGTACAATTCTATCTCATAGGTCATGAGTGACCCAATGAGTTCTTCAAGTGAAAGCTTGGTGAAATCCTTTGCTTCTTGAATAACCGTCACTTTTGTTTCCCATTTCTTTGGTAGAGACCTTAAGATCTTCATGACTTTCTCTACTTCGGTGTAAGTCTTTCCCAAGGCTTCAAGTTCATTCACAATCACAAGAAACTTAGAAAACATCTCAACAATAGATTCAAAATTCTTTATAGAAAATAATTCATAATCATGCACAAGGATATTGATTCTAGACTCTTTAACTTGGTTGTTTCCCTCATAAGTGTTTTCTAATAGTCTCCAAATTTCTTTAGCCGACTTACAATGCCAAATACAATTAAATTCATTCCTATCAATAGCACAATGTAAGATAAAAACGACTTTGGCATTTAACTGAGCTTTCTTTCTATCAAGTTCATCTCATTCATGCTTAGGCTTTGGAACCATCACTCCATTTTCTAATTTTGAAGGAATGTGGGGACCATCTTCAATGACATCCCATAAATCAAGATTAATAGATTGGAAAAACCAAGTCATTTTGGTTTTCCAATAGGGATAATCGGTTCCCGTAAAAAGTGGAGGTCGGTTGGTTGAAAAACTTCCAATGTGGGATGAGCTTGATGGATTAGCCATTACTTCTTAGATGGTAAAGTCTTAAATAAGAAGCCTTGCTCTGATACCAATTGTTAGGAATTTTAGGCTAATCCAACCTATGGTAATCACCTTAGAGGGGGGATGAATAGGGTGATAGTCTCTTTTTGCAAATATAAACTATGTGAATGAAGAGACAATTATATGCAAGTATATAATAAGCAATATAAAGACAATTGCATATAAATTAAAGATTAGGGAAGAGAGAAAGCAAACACAAGAGTTTATAGTGGTTCAACACAACTCAGCCTACATCCACTCTCCTCTAGCTTCAATCCCGAGTTCGAGGTTCCACTAATCCAAGGCTTCCAAACCAAGCCTTCAAGCAATATAAATGGATTATGGTTCCAATTTACCCTCTTGGACTTTTGGCTCCAAGCACCCTTTACACTTCCCAAGAGATATCCCTCTCTTGAACAACCCTCAAGTGATACCCCACACTTGAGAAACTTCCTTTCAAAGGTTTACAAATATAATGATCTCTCAAAAATCCTAGCACAAGAACTTTAAGCTCAAATGATACAAGAAAAACTAGGATTGAATGGTGCACTAAAGATATGCAAGTTTTGAAATAATTGTGCACTCAAAAATACTCTTCCAAGGCTCAAATATAATCAAGAAATATTTGGAAAGGTTAAACTCTTAAAACAATGAAGATTGAAGCCTTTTTATAGAAGAAAAAAAGTCAAACTAGCCGTTGGGGGTTCGACCGGTCGAGTTAGGGGTTGACCGGTTGACTAGCCATTAGCATTAAATGCTTGGCAGGTGACCGTTGGGCCTCAACCAGACCTCAACTGGACCTCGACCGAACCTCAATCGATTGAGGTTCAACCTTGACCAGGAAGAGAAGGCCACTGGGAGAGAGAGAAACGTTTTGGCCTTCTTCAACTGATCCTCAACTGGACGAGCACAACCGGTCGACCGATTGAACTGGTTGAGCCATTTTTTTGGCTCACCACCTAACCTTTTTCAACTTAAAACCTTTTAACACAAGTTTGAAAATCATTTAATACAAGGTTTTAATTAAAAACATGAAATCATCCAATTTTTAAGATATTTAAAGCAATAATACTCTTGGATGATTTTGGTGCATAAATAAAGAATGAAATGCATGAAAGTCCTAGTGCACCAACAACCTTACAAAGAGATCTTATGAAGCTTTGGTCTTGAAAAACTCTTCTCTTTGAGGTGGTCTTCTTCTTCATGATTTCTCCTTGGCTTGATTTGTCTTTGTGATTGCCACTTTGGAAATCGTCTTGCCTAATCACACTTGAAATATGATCATTAGTTCTAAACCTTGTTTTGTTATCATCAAAATCAAGATTAACCAAACATTGGTTTCACAATATACATAGTAGTCCTTGTGAAGATGACGTAGTTGTTATGCTAGTTTTTTTATTCTTTTAAATTTAATTAAGAATCATTTTTGGTTTAGGCAAAAAACGGTATCAAGGATGAATTTAGCTTAATAGGTCTTCAAAACAGATCTATTGCTACATTTTTACAATCGAAATAATTGAATCGAAAAATCAACATCATTGCCCAAGACTACTAATCTGATTCCTTGATTTGTTAATTTCATTTCGGACAAGATCATCTTCTTTGTGTGTGTGTGCGTGTGTGTATGTGTAATTGAAAATTGAAAAATAGAAAGAAAACATTCTTTTATCCAAAAAATACTTTGTTTTAAATTGATATTGTGTGTTGTGAAGTTTTATGAAAAAGTGATACAATGTATGAGAAGGAAGTGGAAGAGAAATAAGAAAGGTTAAAAACAATGGTAAACAAAGTTGATATTCTAATCATAGAGTGCTTCAATGGACTAAATGATCAAAACAACTAGAACCTACCAACTAGAGATTAGAGGTTCCCATTTGAGCTCATATTCTTTGTTGGCAAGTTTTTTGAGAATTAATCATCTATGTTCATAAAGGCGTTTTGGTGAAAGTACATAATGACATAAGATTTTATGATTAACTTTTTTTTTTTTTTTTGCTTTTTTGGATTGGGCTAATTAGTTTATTGGAGCTTAATAAGCTAATTAATTAATTAGGATCCAATGGGCTAAATTAAGTGACATAAGCTCAAGATAAACTCAAGTCATTTAAGCTCATAAGGATTTCTATATAAATTCCCTTAGGGGTTTAGGGTTAGACAAAAGAAATTTCAAATTTTTATCTTCTAAAGAGAGCCTTCATTTTTTTTTTTTTGCTTAAGAAAGTTATGTAGCCACCCTACAAAAGTGCCAAGGCCCAAAAAGCGAGTTATTGGATGGAAGATTATCATGAGCATTTTCATCATTTGTATTTTGATTTAAATCAAAGGTAAGTTTTTTTAGCCTTAGATATATAATTAGTAATATTCATATCGCTTCTATCATGTAGATCTAGCTTCTCTAGGTTGTTAGATAACATATGTTAGGATTGAGCCTTTAAAAGCAAGACATGATGTAACAAAGTTATGCTTCGTTGTCCTCTTACTGTCCCTTTTATACATTGAAATTGATTTAAGTATTCAACCCATATTTCTTACATTGTACATGACTTATGTGCATTAAGAGTTGCATAAAAGATATAAGTCATGATTTCCTTGTAAGTACATAAGTTGTCCATAATTAATTTATGAATTTAGGCAATCTAGTAGAGATTGTAGTGCACTACCTCATAATTGAAGATATGACTCATTTTTACTGTTGAGACGAGTTCTCCATGGTGAGTGCACTAGTGTATATAATGCATACTAGACATGACCTATGGTGAATTATGACATAATGCTATCAATTGTCATAATTCACCAAGCTACTATATTGCATAGATTCTCAGCCTTGAGATGATATTGAGTTTATGCCAAAATCAATAAGAGATTTTGATTTGTGGGTGAGACCCTAAAGTGATCATATATCCTTAAGGAGTGTGTCACTATTGATGAAGTTGGTAGCAATGGGTATTCTTAATAGAGACACCATGATATCTCATGAGTTTAAGACAATGTGTCCCTTTGGGTGATCCCAAAGACATGTGATCATGAAATCTGTGGGTATAGTAATTCCATTAGTGGAATCTGACATACACTCTTTAGGGTTAGAGTATGTCAGTTGATCACATAATAAGTGGGATTTATAACTCAAGAGTTGGAGTGGTAATTTTGATAGGTGATAACACCATCTTATAAGATTATGGACACCAGTTCATGGGGAGTTTACATGTAGTAAATAGTAGGTCATAGACCCGAACTTCGTCTTGTTATTATTTACATAAGGTATTATTAGAGTGTAGTTGATTCTTTGTAATAAGATGCTAAATCAACTTTAGAATTGGATTATGAGAGAGCCAATACTCCTATAGGTCCTAATGGTCACTCTAAGCTCATATACCATGATAACATGGTTTACAAGGGATGAATTAGCTTTAGGTTCACTTTTGTGCATAAGAGTGTTTTGGTAATTATGCAAGTTTGCATAAGGGATAGTGAACATGGTCTCTGAATTAAGATAATTAATTAATTATATAGCCTTGTTAGGTTAATTAATCAATTAAGACCTGATTTGGGCTAGATTAAGTGACTCACATGAGCTCAAGTCACCTAAGCTTAATAGGAGAACCCTATGAATACCCTCTTAGGGGTTAAGGTTTCTAGTTATTCGTTTTCCTCTTCCCTAGAGATAGAGCCAAAACTTTCTTTCTTCCAAAGCGCACCTTTTGGAGTGCCAAGGTTGTGGTCAAAGTTATTAGAGGAAAGACTTTGGGTGTGTGAGACCTTTGCAAACTGTAGACTTCTTCTTCACCTTGTGGATTTGATCTAGAAACATTCAAATCTAGGTATGAGTCTCTCAATCTCTAAATCTTTATTCTAAAATGGTTTTTGAAGCCATTAATTTTCATTGCATTAGATTTAGATAACCTTAGGGATAGATGCATGCACCCTATGAGATCCAAGGCCTAGGAACAGAGTAATCCTGAGTTCCCAGTAGTATCTAACTATGATCTAAGGGTTTCTTAACACCAATAACATGATCAATCACATGGTGTGAGTGTATAACTAGTTCGAAGCTAGTCAAAGATGGAAAACAACATTCTTGAACAAGGGAGGAAAACACAACCTGAGTTTGACCTCAAAGTAACTCATGGAAAAAACAACTCGTCATCGATGAGACTAATAACGATAAGGTACACCTCACCATTTTCAATTAAACAAAGGCCTAATGAAAGTGGGATATTGAACTCTACTCGAAATTCTTGTAGTAAACCAGAGATCATCTTTCTTCTTTCCTTGTGATAGGAGAAGATAAAGCCTAAGAAACAGAAAAATTAATTGAAGGAAAAGGTAACTCTAAATAAACACCTCTAAACACCCTTGGAAACGTATGACAAAAAGCTATAAAGTAGCAGGAAAAACCTATAGGCCTCATGAGCATAATAGCTATAAAAAACTCAAGCTGTTTAAGAATAGGACAAGCACTACCACTACTTGAGAGAGAAAATTCACTCACCATTTCCCAAAAAAGAAAAAAAAAAAAAAAAAAAGGAGAACTAAAGGAAGTTTTGTGCAATTTCAATAACAATGTGTTATCATCAACCATTTGCATGATGATACTAAATTATTCCCTTTTCTATTCTTTGATTTTGCATATATTTAAGGTTGTTAGTATGTTCTTTCCCAATATTACTTTACATTACATTAGGAAAGGAACCAAATATCTCGTGGTCTACCTGTCAAAGGACAACTTTGCTGTCCATACTTCTTTCCTTATTTTAGCCCACAATTGTTTCCTTATTTCTCTATTTATTATTCTGTACAGTTAGCATACATTATTTGACAGATTATAGTTTACATGTATAGGGCTAGAATCATGTGGGAATTTATTTGCTTTTATTTGCTTTCCATGTATAGCATCCTTATAAAGTCTATATATAATATACAAAACTCAAGGCCAAGGCATTCGACCATTCACATAATATTTTGACATGGTATCAGAGCAAGGTTGCTAATTTTTCTTCCCTTAAATTCTTTTCTATCTTCTCGGTTTTGGAGGTGTCTCTCGTGTCTTTTGGTCAAGTCTGTGTTGATCCGTGTTGCACCTAACCACAACCATTTTTCTCGGTATTTCTGTGGCTGTCGTGGGTCAGTTTTCTTTTGGGTTTTTTTTTGGTCCATCCTTTTGTCTCGGGTTCTATTTATTTTCTATGGATTCCGCACTTGTGTATGTTAAGTTTACAGGCACAAATTATTCTACCTGGGCATTTCAGTTTGAACTTTTTCTCAAGGGAAAAGACCTTTAGGGTCATATTGATGACACAGATGTTGAAAAACCATCCACTTTTGACAAATCTCAGGATGTTGGGTCTTCTCCTTCATGGGTTGTGCTTGATGCACGCATCATGTCTTAGCTTTTTGGTTTAGTGGAGCCTCATATTGTCACCCATTTTCGGTCCCATCGCTTTGCTCAATCTATGTGGGCTTACTTGAAGAAAGTTTATCATCAGGATAATGATGCTCATCGCTTTCAATTAGAACATGCGATTACAATGTTTCAACATGGTAGTCTTTCCATCCAAGACTAGTACTCAACATTTCTGACTCTTTGGCATGAATATGCTGATTTGGTTACAACAGATGTTCTTATTGCCGCTCTCTCAACTATTCAGACTATTCACGCGACTACCCGGTGTGATCAGTTTCTTATGAAACTACGTTCGGAATATGAATCTGTCCGCTCCTCTTTACTGAACAGATCTCATGTTCCCTCTCTTGATATTTGTTTTGGTGAGTTACTTCGCGAAGAACAATGCCTTAGTACTCAAGCTATTCTGGAGCAATCTCATGGCAGTTCCGAGACGGCAACTGTAGCTTATGCTCCCCAAGGACACGGACTACCTATGCATTCTAAAAACTTACAATGTTTCTACTGCAAGGAATATGGGCATATTGCCGCCACTTGTCCTAAGAAGTTTAGTTTTTATTGCAAGTAGAAGGGTCACATTATTAAAGAATGTCGTATTTGCCATCAGAATTGTTAGGCCCAAGCATTTCAGACTTTGGTTATTTTCCCTCCTGTAGCAACTTTTGCAGCACATGACTCTCCTTCAACTGCGTGCTCTGTTCCTACACCTCTTGTACCCCAGAAATGGTGCAACGGATGTTAATTTCAGCATTATCAGCAATGAGGTTCCAAGGTAATAGTTCTACTAAACTTTGGTACGTGGACTCGGGGGCCTCTAATCATATGACTAATAATCCCACCGCTTTGTGTCATGTTTGGCCCTACGCTGGTCAATCTTCCATTCAGACTGCTAATGACAGCTCTTTGCCCATAGCTGCTATCGATGATGCCTCTTCTAAGTTCACTGATGTGTTTCTTGCTCCTCAGCTTTCCACGAATCTTATTTATGTTGGCCAATTAGTTGATAACAATTGTGCTATTAATTTTTCTGGTAATGGTTGTGTTGTGCAGGACCAGGTAACGGGGGAGCCGATAGCGAAGGGACCTAAAGTGGGGCGCTTGTTTCCACTATTTTTACCTGTTCCATATTTTTCTCCACTTTTTTCTATTAAGTCTTTTGCTTGTAATAATGTTTCAGATCTTAGTATGGTGTGACATCGTCGTTTACGCCATCCCAATACTCAGATCTTATCTCATGTATTGAACTCTGATTTACCTGGTAATAAGGATCATTCTTCTTTATCTCTTGAGTGTGATTCTTGCAAACTTGGTAAAAGTAAAACTCTTCTCTTCCCTTTGCATACAAGTAGAGCATCTCATTACTTTGATTTTATCCATAGTGATGTTTGGGGACCTTCCCCGATTAGTTTACATGAGAAATTTAAATATTATGTGACTTTCATTGATGATCATAGCAGATTTAATTGGGTTTACTTTCTTCGCTCTAAATCTGAGGTCTTTCGTACTTTCACTAAGTTTTTAGTGTATGTTGACAATCAATTTTCTATTAAGACATTATGCACAGATTCCGTTGGTGAGTATTTGTCTACTGAGTTTCAAGCATTCTTGATTTCTAAGGGTATTATTCATCAACGTTCATGTCCTTCTACTCCTCAACAAAATGGAGTTGTCGAACGCAAAAATCGCCATCTCCTAGATGTGGTACATACTCTCTTGTTAGAATATTCTGTTCCATCCATGTTTTGGGTAGAGGCTCTGAAAACTGCTACTCACTTAATTAATTGTTTACCTTCTCAAGTCCTACATATAGAGTCTCCCTATTTCCACTTATTTGCTAAATAACCTAGTTATGATCACCTTCATATTTTTGGTTGTGTATGCTTTGTTCATTTATCTCCTCATGAGCGACATAAATTATCTGCTCAATCTGTTCGATGTGCTTTCTTGGGATATAATATGTGTCAAAAGAGATTTGTTTCCTATGATCCTACATTACATTGTACACGTATTTCTAGGAATATTATTTTATTTGAAAATCAACATTTCTTTCCTGTATCCTTTTCTATTGTGTCGTCCTCTTCTACCGTGGTCCTCCCCTCCTTTGAGTAGCAGTTCTCAGATCTTCATCCAGTCAGTTCTCGCTTTCAACCAGGTATTGTGTATACTAGACGCTCCCACCCACAGTCTCTTTCGGTGGCTCACCCGATATCTGATCCTACCATGCTCTAGATTCAGTCAGTTGCAGCACCTCCAACACCTTTAGTACGTCGCTCTCCTCGAGTGTCTGTACCTCCGAATAGGTATGGATTTCCCTCTTCCAGTTCTGGCAATTCTATTTAAGCCCTTATTGCTGCATTGTCCAATTTTGATATTCCTACATGCTACTCACATGCTGCCAAGCATGATTGTTGGCGACAAGCTATGCAGGAAGAAATTGCCGCTCTAGAGGCCAATCACACTTGGGACATTGAGCCCTGTCCTCCCACTATTGTTCCTCTGGGTTGCAAATGGGTTTACTCAGTCAAGGTCTAATCTGATGGAAGTTTGGATCGTTACAAAGCTCGGTTTGTTGCACTTGGGAATAATCAAGAATATGGTGTTAATTATGAAGAGACCTTTGCTCCTGAGGCTAAAATGACTACTGTTCGTACGATTCTAGCTCTTGTTACTTCCAGTGATTGGCCACTACATCAGATGGATGTAAAAAATGTTTTTTTTTTTTTTCATGGGGATCTTAAAGAGTGTATTTATATGAAGCCACCCCCGGGATTGTTTCCCTCTCTGACTTCACATGTGTGAAAGCTTCGTCGCTCTCTTTATAGTCTCAAACAGGCTCCGAGAGCCTGGTTTGATAAATTCCGCACCATTTTATTACAATTTTCATTCAGGCAGAGTAAGTATGACACTTACTTGTTTCTTCGAAAATTAGACATGGGTATTGTTGTTCTTTTGGTTTATGTTGATGATATTGTGATCACTGGTTCCAATTCTGCTTTACTTGGTCAACTCAAAACTCATCTCTTCGAGTCCTTTCATATGAAAGATCTTGGGTCTCTCACATATTTTCTTGGTCTTGAGGTGCATCATAGTCCCTCTGGTATTTCCCTCAATCAACATAAGTATGCGAGTGACTTGGTGGCTACAACTGGTCTACAAGGGGCTACTTCTGTTGATACTCCCATGGAATTAAATGTCAAGCTTCGCAAAGAGAAGGACGACTTACTTGCTGATCCCAGTTTATACAGGAAGTTGGTGGGTAGCCTTGTTTATCTCACCATTACTAGACTAAACATTTCTTTTGCTGTACAGCAAGTCAGCCAGTTCCTTCAGACTCCTCGTCATCTTCATTTGGTTGTTGTCCATAGGATCATACGCTATGTTCAAGGCACTTCTACTCGTGGCTTGTTCTTCCCTACAAGCAATTCTACTCACCTTGCTACTTATAGTGATGCTGATTGGGCTAGTTGTGCGGACACCCGTTGCTCCATCACTGGTTGGTGTGTGTTCTTAGGTGATGCATTGATCTCTTGGAAAAGTAAGAAGCAAGACAGAGTCTCTAAGTCATCTACGGAATCTGAGTACCGGACGATGTCTCTTGCTTGTTCTGAAATCATTTTGCTTCGAGGTTTGCTTGCAGAGTTATATTTTTCTGAGACCGATCCTACACCTCTACATGCCGATAATACAAGTGCTATTAAGATCACGACCAATCCTGTCTATCATGAGCGCACAAAACATATTGAAGTGGACTGTCACTCTATCCGTGAAGCCTTTGAAACTCGTGTTATCACTCTTCCACATATTTCCACTGACTTACAAATTGCCGATCTCTTCACCAAGGCTCTCCCTCGTCATCGACATTGCTTGCTAAGTAGCAAATTAATGCTTGTTGATCAACCTACATCAATTTGAGGGGGGCTGTCAAAGGATAGCTTTGCTGTCCACACTTCTTTCCTTATTTTAGCCCACAATTGTTTTCTTATTTCTCCATTTATTATTCTGTACAGTTAGCATACATTATTTGACAGATTATAGTTTACATGTATAAGGTTAGAATCATGCGGGAATTTATTTGCTTTTATTTGCTTTCCATGTATAGCATCCTTGTAAAGTCTATATATAATATACAAAACTCAAGGCTAAGGCATTCGGCCATTCACATAATATTTTGACACTATCTACTATGCTAAAAACTAGACTACATCAAATAAAATGTAAAGAGTAAGGCAATTCCCTAAGCATAGGGGTGTAGTTGTAGCTTTAAAAACCCAATGGGTCATGTGTCAAACCTTAGGGAAGTGATCTTGGAATGCAAGTGAAGTGGAAAGATTTTTTTTAAAAAATGAAAGAAATGGTGGTGGAAAAGTTTTTCAAATATTCTTGTTTTGGGCAAAAAAAAATGGTTAGAAAGCTATGTGAAAGAAAAACAAGAATTGGTTAAAAAGTCTTAACTAATTTGTAATTAATAGATGAGAAAGGGGTACACCCTATGGGTTCCCTTTTCTCACCATTGAATGACCTTTGCTATTATTATTTTTTCAAGTAAGATATCCTAATGTTTCCTTTGTCAAAAAATGTCCAATATCATTCACATTGAATTGAAAATCTCAACTTGTTAGTTAGATCCCCATGTATATATACCCTTTTCATAAAAGCTGATTTATTTGCTAAATCTCAATATTAAGGACTCAATATGATCGTTCCAAGTCAAAAGGATATTACCCTTGAGCACTTGGAATACCATAAAACAACCCCTAAACTCTAATTTCCAAATATCTAAAAAGTTTGGTTATTTTGCTTAATCCCTATAGTCTTCTATTTATTAAATTGCAACATTAAAAGTTCAAT
This sequence comes from Vitis riparia, assembly GCF_004353265.1. Taxonomy (NCBI): domain Eukaryota; kingdom Viridiplantae; phylum Streptophyta; class Magnoliopsida; order Vitales; family Vitaceae; genus Vitis; species Vitis riparia. The sequence continues at coordinate 10,300,846 of NC_048444.1, forward strand.
AATGATCATTCCAAGTCAAAAGGGTATAACCCTTAAGCACTTAAAATACTTTAAACAACACCTAAAATCTAATTTCCAAATGTTAAGAAATGGTTTCAAAATTTAGATGATAGGAATCCAAAAATCAAGTGAATATAAACTATGAAAATCTCATGAGTAAAGCCATTCCAATGGTGGAAGGGGATGCCTTAGGGCCCCCTTTCCTCAATCTAGGTGACTACTCATTAAATATTGAAAGAAAGTTAAATTGAATGAATAGAACAAAGACTAGACAACTAAGCTTAGAAATCTTAAAACTCAAAATTGATATTGTATAAATTCAATAATAATGAAAAGATTTAATACTTCTTGAAAGAAATCAAATTCAAGACAAGAAAATAGCCTTAATAAAAATAAGAATGTAAAGAAAAAACCTAAAACATGAAAAAAAAGTTCCAAGGTCTTCTTTTTTCCAAGGTAAACTCTAAAATAACCTTAATAAAAATAAGAATGTAAATAATTCCAAGGTCTTCTTTTTGCCAATGTAAACTCTAAGAACCAACTAGCTAGCATGTCCCTAGGGAGAGGATCCAAACCCCTTTAATGGATGTCAATGCTCCTTTTATATCCTTTCTCAGCAAGCCTTAAGTTTTCCTCATGTGAGAACATCTCTCCTCCATGTGAAAAAGGCCCAAGGATGGTTTGGAATTAGTAAGCTATTAGGCCTATCCCATTTCCTAGGGTTTAAGCATAAAAAAATGTCACTTATGGGTGGCAATCACATGCTCCTTAAAATAAGAGGGCGATCACTAGGGAGTGGTGTTCTCATGAAGCCCTTGGTGGCACCATTTTGAGTTGGAATATCTCTCATATTTATGTAATTTATTCCTCAAGCAAATGAACTCCGAAAATTTCAAAATTTGGTTAAATTTAATTTCGGAAAGCAAGGAATCCAACAAAATTTGTTTTAACTCAATTGGACATTCTAACCCCTTCAACCACCTCAAAACATTTTATTGGTCGAAAAGAGACTACACTTAGAATTCTTTGCAATTTTGGTTTTTTAGTTTAATTCACCCTTTATCCTCACATCTGGGATGTGCCAAGAGGATTTTAATGTCATCATTATTCTTAAGTCAGTAAACATTAAAAACTCAAAGAAAACATGAGAAAGTTAGAAATGATATACAATTGTTTAGTTGAAGGGTGCTTTTAATAGTATATTCAAGCTTAAGACGCAATAATTGGCCTTTTTTTGTTTTGTTTTTTTTTTCTTCAAAATATGGCAATAATCATACCTTATACTTAAGATCCATATTGTAAAAACTGTCAAGTATTGTAACTACATAAGTGATTATTATAGCATAACAAAATAAGTGTGCCACATATTTAATTTCATTTGAATGCTACAAATAATGCTACATCTTAAGGTTGGACTCTTCAAATGGGTTTTCATGTATGAGGAGATAAATTCTGTAATAAAACATCAGAGATATAATAATACAAACAATTATCATATGATTAAATACCTTTTAGTGAAAGCGAGGTTGATCTCAACTATGCTTGCTGTTTGAGCCTGCAAAAAATAGATATACATAAAGAGCTACAAGAGTTCTCTGAATCTTTTCGTCCTCCAAGACTAAAACTAAAAGATAGTTGCTTTATAAAAGACTCTGAAAGAGAACCACTCTAGACTTCAATTACTCACTTTCATTCTAGATGGATGCTAACCCTCACTAATAGCTAACTCATGACTTATAGAGTGCAGTCTAGTGAGTAGTGATAGGCTATGATCTATTTGAATTCAAATGCAAGTATGTCTCTCTATCCAACTATATGAATTCAAAATAATATATTTTGAATTCCATTCAAACAGTATGAAGTATTAGCATATCAATTCAAACACATATTTTGAATTGAATTCAAAACCATTATCCAAATATGGATGTCAGATGCGGATAGGCTCCAAAACCATCTGAAATCTAACAAATATAATATTATGAATGTCTTAAACTTTTCCATAAGCTACCTTCACAAGAAAACTTTGCTTGCAATTACACTTTCGACTCATTATTTTTTAGCTAAACTTTATTAGAAATAAGATTAATTTCGTTCACTTCTCCGAAGTTTTAACTAAATACACTTAACTTTGATTTAAAATTTCATCAAATACTTTTTATATTATTTTCATTTCTTATTTTCATTGGTCTCCTCTCTTATTATAAATAAGGTATGATGAAACAAATATCTTATTATTTTCTCCTTTAATTTCTTTAAGTTTTCTAAGTGGGAACCTAATTATATTGACTTGATCCATTCAGTTGACATATTCATAAAGCATGGCTGATCACGTTTTATGCACAAAGACTTAAGAAGAGGCATGGACCTTAAGGAGTAATTAATTCAATAGCTCATCATCTCTGTGACATGTATGGACACTTTGCTTGCAATGCTTGAAATGGGCATGTACATTTAATATGTTTCTGTTGAAAATACATCTTAAAATTCAATTCCATACCTATTACTAAGACATTGCCACTCAATAAATTTAATATTTGTCATGCTTATGACTTTTAACAAATTGAACCAATCTTTGGTTTGAAACACTAATGGAGTGGAGTCTGAAGGGTCTCTAACGTGGAAAACTATGAGTATGTTGGCTGACAAGCCTATGCTTTGATTGTGAGAAGCCTTGTCCAGTGTCTGAATTTTCCAAATATTGGAGGCCAAGTTTGATAGGCTTTGATTTAGTCCAAATTGGTGGCTTTTGTGCCTACTGATTGAGCCTTTTGAAAAAATTGTTCTGTTCCCACAGCATTAATTTCCACGCCACAACTGCACTCGCATCCATATTTTTTAATTTTTTTTATTAATGTTTAATTTTTGTTTTTTGTTTTTATTTTTTATAATAGCTTCTTCCAATTTGGCTGGCTCGTTAAAGATAAGCTTGCAGCCAAGTCCTACTACTTAAATCAACATCTTATGCGCGGTATGCGCATGGGAACTCAAAGGTCCACCAGCAATGGCAACCCAAAACGAGGTCTACTAGAAAGCATTATGTTTGCTTTTATCTTTGGACTTTTGTTTTTTCTTTACACTATGTTTGGTTTGAAAAGTAGAAGGAAAAAATAAATTAAGAAAAATAAATATTTTTATGTTTTTTATTATAAAAGAAAAAATAAATATATTTAAAATTAATTAAAATTTTATATATTTTAAAATTATTTAGTATTTATATAATAGAAGAAAACGAGTGAAATGAGTGTGGATTAATATTCAAAAATAATTTATTGATTTTGAATCTATTTTTTTTATTTTCTTTACCTCATATTTTTTCTCAAATTTTTTAAGAACTAAACGTAGTCTTACTAAAAGAATAGTCGAACATAACAAATCATCGAGATTCACTTAAAAAAATAATCCCAAAATCATTGCTTTTACCATTGTTTCTTGTTATATGATCACAAAACATGTTTTTATTTTTTATTTTTAGTAAAAATTTTAAAAAATTGTAACACTACACATATTTAATATTTGTAAAAGGTTCAAAACATGATTAAAAATTGTTAAAATAGTAGAATGCTATGTGAAGATGCGTAGTGCCTACAAATTGGCAGCAGTGGAATTGCTGTGACCCAGTGCTATCCTCCCCCCATATTATGACATAACCAGTAAAACAATCTCAATTCCACAAAAAAATAAAAAAATAAAAAAATAAAAATCGAAGACATTGACAAAATGTAGATCCTCCTCCTCCCATATATGATATAATTAGTAAAGCAATCTCAATTCCACAAAATAAAAATAAGAATAATAATAATAAAAAAAATAAAAAATAAAATTCAAAGACATTGACAAAATGTAGATCCTCCTCCCATATATGATATAACTAGTAAAGCAATCTCAATTCAAAAAAAAATAAAATAAAATTGAAGACATTGACAAAATGTAGATCCTCGATCCTCCTCCCATATATGATATAACCAGTAAAGCAATCTCAATTCCATACACACACAAAAAAAACAAAAAAAAGGAAAATTCAAAGACATTGACAAGATGTTGATTCTCCTCCCATATATGATATAACTAGTAAAGCAATCTCAATTTTCTCTAACATGTACAGTCAAGTTTTGCTCTTTCAAAGAGAGAATTCTACATTTGCTTACATAATAAATGGCTTATGCCAATGTGATAGTAGAGGTACATTCATCACTACTTTGGAAAAGATTGGTAGAGGATGTAGTTGGAGTACCTGGTGGTGTTCTTACAGGAGAAGAAGGAAAAGGCTTGGGTGGGATTTGAAGATCTTCATGACTACCTTTTAACATATCTACTACTTTATGTATTGAAGGTCGATTTGCTGGATTGGTCTGTATGCACCACAACCCCACAAAAATCATCTTTCTTGCAACTGGTTCCCCTCCTTCACTGAAGTTATGTTGCAGCTTTAGATGATCATCTTCGAGCTCCAGATGCTTATAGATCCAGTGTGGAAAGTATATTTCACTGCTGCAGCTGGCTCCAGTGTCAATGATCTTCCTTCCTGCAACCATTTCTAGAATCATCATTCCAAAACTATAAACATCAGACTTGTGGGAGACTACTCCAAAGTTTCTTGAGAATACTTCTGGTGCAACATACCCCACTGTTCCTCTTGCACTCAACAATGACATGGAGCTCTCTTTGGTGGGGCACAGTTTTGCCAGACCAAAGTCGCATATCTTTGGGGTGAAATCTTGGTCTAGAAGGATGCTTTGTGGTTTGATATCCAGATGGAGTATTCGGGTATTACAGCCACTGTGTAGGTACTCTAAACCATGAGCAATGCCAATTGCAATTTGATAGATTTTTTCCCATCCTAGGGGGGGCATTTTCCTTGGTTTATTCTCATCATATGTGTACTTCTCGAGTGATCCATTGGGCATGAACTCATAGATGAGAGCTCTTTTGTGTCCCTCAAAGCAGAAGCCTAGAAGGGTTACAATATTTACATGTGATGTCCTACTAATGCTGGCAACCTCATTAATAAACTCTTCTCCATTGCCTTTGGGCTCACTCAAGACCTTCACTGCCACTAGATGACCATCAGGTAGGTTTCCTTTGTACACAATGCCATAGCCTCCTTGGCCTAATTTATTTCTGAATGAGTCGGTCATTTTCTTCACATCTGAATAACTATATCTTTTTGGAGCCAAGGATGCATATTTTTCTAGAAAAGCCTCTACATTTTGAGAATTCCTTGTTTTCTTCCAAAAGACTCTCCATGTATTTGATGAAGATTTTCTTCTTAAGCTCCATATAAAAACTGCTACCACCATAATACTGCAAACCCCAAACAACAATGCAGCTGTGGGCAAAGGAAGAAATGAAATTCTGGATGTTAAGATGTGTACACAAAAAAAACTAATCTCTATTCTACAGAAGTAAACCACAAGGCAGTTTTTACTTGAAACACTCCTGAAAACATTGCTTCCCACATCAAAAAGCTAAATGAAAGCACAAGAGGAAGAATCATTCAGATGGATGTAGTTACCTATAAGAATCAAGATTCCCACATCAGGCTTGTGGTCTGCAACATGAGCATGAAAGAATCAAATAATATACATCATCAACTAAATTCTTAATTAAAATTCTGTCATGGATTAGCAGTAGGGAAAAGTGAATGAATAGTCCTTGTTTGTAGCTGAAGTTACACCCCTCAATGGATTTAGTGTCTTCAGGGGATTATATCAAACAGGTGCTGATGGCAAGTGCTATACTTCTACAGAGGCCTCTGGCTAATGAGAATGAAATTGAATGGTTGCAGTAACCTTTTGGGCACTTATTTCTTTGATAGGATAAATGACCCAGAGCCTACTTGCAGCCATCCAATTAGTGTCTCAGAGCCTATTGGATCACGGAAACGATGTATATGCAAAGTAGGAGGTCAGTTGGGCACTCAAATCTTGTTGAGACTTAACCAAGCTCCTTTGGAGGAAACAGAATTCAATTGCCACTATCAATTGGGTAGATCAACGAATTAATTGCAGCATAACCTGAGTCAAATCCATTTGGACAAACAAAAGGCAAAGATTTTCCATCCAAGATTGAAATGCATTTAAACCAAGGGGGAGAAAGGGGTTGTACTTCTATTGAATATCTTCTTAATAGCATCAGGATAAAGAATAATCTAAAATTACAGTTGCTGCAGGAAATTTAAAAGAATAGGAAATAAATATGTAGCTTGTGCAATTGTGTCTTATGGGGCTAAACTTGCAGCAGATAAGGCAGAGCAGGGCACTTTCATAGAATATCTTCATAGAAAGCAATAGAAAATAGCCTAAACTCATGAAATTTCTCAGAAAAGGCATATGTACCTTGTACAGTTGTGCCCGGTAGGGCTGGACACCGCAATAGATAAGGTTGATCAGAGCAAAAACAGATGGGTTGGAAATGACTAGTATTATATCCGCACCGCCCACCAGATCCCATACATTCTGAACAAGCTGTGTCGTCAATAATCCATAGCACTTCGAATCCATCATTCAAAACTTGTTCCAGAGATGCCGAATTGTTTATGAGAGCCGACACTGCTGATGGAAGCACGGGAACAGTGATACTAACATTACAATTGCCAAGGTTTCCATCAGTTGGAATGGAGCCAATTGTGAAATAGCCAGTTTCAATACTGGATGTATTATTTCTGCGACAGCTAAATTTATTTGAGGCCAAGGCTGGACTTGCAGATGAGCAACCAAAGAAGAGGGTGAGGTTCCCGAAATGGGGAGAATAACTAAACAGGTAATTCATGGTGGTGTTCAAGAATCTTGAGGGACAAGTACCGTTATATAAATCTAGCCTAGTAAGCCTCAGAATATGATTGTCATGATTGATTTTCAACACCCGGAAGCTTTCAGACATAATCTGTATCACTGGGACTTCGTCTTGGCACTCGATCTTGAACTCTGTAAGGCCACAGTATGGTGGCCGGGGACTCCCCCAGAAAGGGTAGGCAATATTTTGGATGCTTCCGCATTGGACTGGACGACCGCACTCTGTGTATCGCACATCGCTAGCCCATAAAGGTACTGGAAAAACTAAGAAGATGACAGTCATGAAGGCGAGAAGGAGAAGCTGGAGTGGCCGAGAGAGTTGGTGAAACATTTGGCTGACTTCATAATTTGCCTCAGGTCTGGAGAAAGGTGAGTTTAAAAGAGAAGTGATACTGGAGGTGAACGAGTCTTCAAGTGAAAAGTAATCATCTTTGTTAATTTTCTTGTGTTGACTTTTAACTGTCTGGTTGGGTATCACTGGTCATGAATGGCCAAAGCATCTCCATTCCTGTATTTCGTGTAAATGAAGACAAGCTAGATAATCCAACCGGGGTCTTTGATAGACAGTAGGCCACATGAAAATCCATCTCAACCACCCAGAAAAGAGTCAATGGTTGAAGTTTTGAGAATTGCCTCTGATAAATCTCAGGATAAGAGAACCCCATTTTTCAATGTGAAAAGAAGTAGGCATGTGAAGAGTGGCGTGTGCTGACCCACATCCATTCATTTTTCCTTATTCAAGACGAGTAGAAATGTGGAAACATATGTGGTACCAGCCACATCTTCACTTCCCAAAGAAAAATACCAAGAAAATACCTCCAATAAATGAATGCGTTTTTCTATTCTAGCTTTTTACCAAAGGTGGCACCTCAAACTATTAAACGTGTTCAACCCAGGTGACTTTAGTCTATTGGTATTCTTCAACATACTATATATGCTGTTAAAAAAATGGAGTTTGGAGTCAATCAAGCTCTAGGATGAAACAACTCAATGTACTTGATACATTAGATTAGGTCACTGTCTACATCTCTATGCTAAAAATATGGACTTGATACATTGGTTCTTTCTAATAATTGCAATAGAACCTATTGCAATGGGACAAATAAGTAGTATTTATTGGTGATGACGGTATAATTAGTGTAATCAAATAAATTTGATGAAAATTAGAATGATAGAAAATGAATAATGAATACTGGGTTTATATAAAATAAATAGGAAATAAATATTTATATAAAAATTAAAATTAATGGATATATTTGATAAGAAAAATAATATTTATTTTTTTAAAGATGAATCATGGTTTTATTTTTTTAATAATTGAAAATGTTTTTTTAAAATAAAAATATTAAACAATTTTTTAGAAAAAATAAATTTATCTTTTATTATTTTCATCTTCATCTTCAATAAGAAACATTTACCATCAAGTGATTAAATTAAAATATTTTAATTTTTTTTAATATTATTATAAATAATCCCGAAATATGATTTTATTACAATTTGAATAATTTTAATATAATAGAAGTTTATTTTATTATTTTTTTACTCTATTTATTTATATAATAATTTTCATAATTTTTTAAAATTGTTTTGAGCTCTTAAATTAATTTTTTTTGTGTATCACCCAATACCAATCCAAGATATTGAGATCACGTGCCTAAGAGGTTTGTGACAACTTAATTCTTAAGGCCTCTAATAATCCTAATAGCCAAACAAAAGCTTAAGAGCTCCTTGGCAACTTAATGGCCAACATATAAACATGCAAAGTATTAGGGGTGTGAAAGGAAAGAAAATTATTCAAAACAAATTTTCCCTCCCATGGCTTCGTCACTGTGGGCACTATGTAGAAAAAAAGGGGGATGGTTAAAAACACTAATCACCTTGGTCTTCCAAACAATTTCCGGAATGCAAATCGTATGTCTTGATCGGACATCATGATTAGGCATGACCATTCGAAGTTGGCCATCCTCTCGATTGATAGGGCAACGAAACTACCACCTTGAGTATAGGTGCCCCCTTACAGGAACCATCAACAACCTCACTTTATATGTTATGGAATTGCCTATCCAACCAGAATGTGTCACTTGTCCCATGTGATCGACCTAAACAACATTCCTAATTTACCTCTTCAAAGATGCTATATAAAAGGGATAAAAAATGAGGAAGAGGGGGGTGATCTCTCCTCCAAAAATGCTCTCTCTTTACTTCATTTTCTCATTTCTTACTCTTTGTTTGAAGTTTCACTTCACTGTGGAAATGGGAACTTTAAGGTTCCTTGGATCTTTCTTCAACAATCGAGTGGAGCAACCTAAGAGCCAAGGTTTGGCCAACACCCTAATGTCCAAATCAACCCAACCAAAATTATCCCAACACTCAACAACAAAACCACCAAGGAGCAAAGGTTCACCTAATAGAAAATTGACTAAAGCACAAAAGTTCGAGCAACATCTAGTGTCCAAACTTGACAAATAGTGATTGCATCAATAGTGACCAAAGATTAGAAGCTCTAGTAGCAGTGAAACCAACAATTTAATTCAAGTGGGGCAACCCTAGAAACAAATGTGGGCTTTAGCCCAATGGTCCGGAGTTATCATTTTTTGGGGGGGCAATAAGAGGTCCGGGACTCGAGTCCCCTAATGTGGCAAGCAGTGTAGAGTTATAGTTTTAATATTTTCTTAGCAGCATCCATCATCCAAACTAGACAAAAAGTGACCAAAGAACAAACAATATTTGCACCGACAGTGACCAAAGAACCGAAATTCAAGTACCATCTAGTGTACGTCTGAACTTGGTAAATATTAGTAGTTGCACCAACAATGGCCAAAGAAGAGAAGTTTGGGAAGCATCCAGTATCCGAACTTGGTAAATAATAGTTGTATCCGTAGTAACCAAAGGAGTTCGGGCAACATCCAATGTCCAAACCCAATGAACAATAGCTGTTCTAACAATATATTGGTTCTTTCTAACAATTACATCCACTTGTGAAATCCCATGACTTGCACTACTTAATAAAAAGACCCCATAAGGGGATTTTTGATAATTGTACGGTGAATTTAAAATTAATTTTTTAAGATATAGTACAATGAAAACTATTTCCAAATTTATTGTATTTTTTGTCACTTTTAAAGATATCTCTTGAAAAGACACTTTACATCAGTTTTATATAAATGATACACGTTTAAAGAAATTGAATTTACATTGAAGGTGTCTTTTTAAGAGACACCTTTCATAATTTTTATATCAATAACACACATTAAAAAAATTTGAATTTACATTAAAAGTGTCTCTTTAAGAGACACCTTTTATAATTCTACAAAATCGAATTTATATTAAAAGTGTATTTTAAATAGACATTTTTCACATTTTTCATATAAGTTGCATAATAAAAAAATTGAATTTATACTAAAGATGTCTTCTTAAGACACTTTCTACAATTTCACAAAATTAAATTTATATTAAAGGTGTATCTTGAAGAGACACCTTCAACAGTTATCGCATCAGTCATCCATTAAAATAATTGAATTTATACTAAAAGTGTATTTTCAAAATATATATTCCACAATTCCATAAAATTAAATTTATATTGAAAGATTTTCCTTATAGAGACACTTTTAGTATAAATTTAATTTTTTTGATAGGTGACTAATATAAAAATTGTAAAAAGTGTTTATTCAAAAGACGCATTTAGCATAAATTTAATTTTGGGGAATTATATAGACTCCTTCAATGTAAATTCAATTTTTTTCACTATGTGACTGATATGAAAATTATCAAAGATGTTTCTTCTAGAGACACTTTTAGTATTAATTTGATTTTATGGTATTGTGGAAATGATATTTTTTTAATATAAATTCAATTTTTTTTTAATGTGTATGACTAATAAAAAAATTATGAAAAAATGTCTTTTGAAGAGACACCTTTAACATATATTCAATTTTATGGAATTATGGAAGGTGTCTTTTGAGTATAAATTCAATTTTTTTTTTTTAACATTTATGATTGATATGAAAAATATAGAAGGCGTTTCTTCAAGAAACACCTTTCAAAGTGACAAGAAGTGTCGTAGATTTGGAATTATTTTTCAAAGTACCATATTTTAAGAATTATTTTTTAAAATACCATTTTTTAAGAATTATTTTTTAAAATAGCCGTACAAGTAACAAAAAAAAGCCCCCATAAGGGTACCCAAAATAAGATTCCCTTATCATGGAGTGCAGTGTCGTATTGATATATTTCTTTTTCATATTTAAATATGTTAATCTATTGGGTAAAATGTTTGTAAAAATTGATCGACCATAGATCCACTTGCCAGCTCAACTAATCAAAGTGGATATCTACTTTTCAAACAATAGAAAAGGTACTAAACTGATCATGGAATGTGCAAATTCTGCTTCCCTTGGGGCTCCCCCAACCAATTAGGGAAGTCTCCCAGATTTTCTTTGAACTCCCTTTTAAAGAGTTGTATCCATCTATTTTGGTTTCGTACAATGAATACAAACTGAAGGATTGTTTGAGAATTGAGACACCATTTTTTCTGTATAGACTCCAAGATCTTTCCTTGGTTCACTAAACCTTGTAGATTTGTCATGTGTGTGGGTGCTGTGCTATGAATCTTAACTAATGCGTGAGGGTATGAAATAAAACATGACATTGAGATGCGTACCTGGAGGGGAAGATTCCTGGGGTGTTCCGACGTCATCTGTTGGGGAAGTACATGTTTTGAAGGCTTGAATTTGATCTTTGCAGTAGCAAGTCGTTTGATTCAAATCGAGGTCATAACCACATACTCCCTTGGATTCCAGGCACTCACTACATGCTCTACTATCCACATTCAATCTCACCTCAAATCCTTTTCCAATCACTCCTTCAATTAATTGATCCGAATTTAAGTTTCGAATTTCTTCCAAAACCGATGTTACAAGAACTAGAACAAACACGCTGACATTGCATGCTCCAGGGCCCTGAGGCTGTGGTCCACCTATGTAGTAACCATCCTTCAGAGGAATCCCAGCTATGGAACAAGAAAATTTTTGAGGCATAACAGATATTGCAGGAGGGGGGCAACCATAGAAAAATGTGACATACTCGTAAACCCCTGCATAATCAAAGAGTTTGGGATCCAGCGTAGTGTTAACAAGAAGGGGCGAGCAAATTCCCTTCAAGTAGTCCTGTCTTGCAATTCTTAGAGTTTGAGCATCCTTATTGAAACTCAAAACACGGTAATTAACGCCCATAATCTCTATGGTTGCGATACCGTCATGACAATTGAGCTGCAGGTCAAGATGCCCACAACCCAAGGGCCGGTCAAATCCCCAGAAAGGATAACTCACGCCTGTGATGTTGCCGCAGTTGAACTCTTTACTACAGGTATTGTATTTGTACAATTCAGCAGGGTTGCCTAAAGACAGAGGAAAATCGAACAAAACCAACACCAATAAAAGGAAGAGGCCTAGAGATGGTGAAGATGAGAAAAACAAGGAATTCATTGTGGGAAACAGGGGATAGAGAGTGTGAGACGAGCTGATGGATGGATAACAGGAGTTGGGTCATTTCAAGGGCAACACTGGAGATCGTGGAACTGAAATGAGTTCATTCATGTTGAAGACAATTCAAAGAGGCTGATGGGGATAGACTTTGGACATCTGGGTCTTTAGTTGACTGACTCAAGTCTCGGGTGGTTGAGGCAGTAATACACATGAGGAGCAGTGAGTGTTATGGAGAAAGAGACCTCAGGCCATGTCAGCAACACAAGTGGCACAATTTCACCACAAATTAGCAGCTAAATGGCTAGACCTTTACCCATGTAACAGACATCTTCATGATTAATTATTTAGTGATTCAGCAGTATCTAAAACTGAAGTGTGTGTGCAAATGAAACTGACCTCCATCTCTTGTGCAGTCTAATACTCAAGTGTCAAAATTAGTAAACATATTAATTTATTTCAACATATTGCTATTAGAAATTTTAAAGAATGACAAAAATTACCAATTCGAATTAATCCTTCAAAGACAAATTTTGTATGAAGAATGAATTAATAATTTAATTGAGTATTGAAAATTAATCTCATGAAATCTCTGTCAAGTTAAAATTCATTACCTGTACAAGGAGAAAAATATGAAAATTCAAAGAAAATTTTGAATTATTTTACAGTACCCTCGTGATTTTCCTCTTAGAAAAAGAAAAAGAAAAAATCAATGTTTAAAAAAAAAAAAAAGAGATTTATGATGAAAATACATGCTCATGATATGTGAAGTGATAGAATACAAAAACAATAAAAATAATATCATAAATATTAATATTGATTTTCAACCTTCTATACAAACTAAAAATTTGTCCCGGTAAATATCTTCACAGAGAGACTGGTGCCATGAGAGTTGCCATTCTTAGGCTTTGGCGCTTCTATGTCGGTGGCGCTTTACCTTCTCAAAATGGATGAGCAACTTGGTGACATAAGTCAACTTTTATACAAATGATATTAAAATCATTTTTTAACTTATTAGGCAGCAGGTTAGGGCAAAATTTTTGAGTATTTAATAAAAATATATATAAATATATTTTTATATAATTTTTTTTTTTGTAAATATTCAAAATATAAATTTAACAAAATCCTAAAGTTGTCGAATTTTAAATTTTCAAAAACTTGATAAATTTATTGGGAAGCTTTAATATTTGTTTGAAAAATGTGTATAAGTGGAGTACGATAAATTTATTGCAATTTCAGTGAAAATTAACCATAAGACAAATGTGGTAAGAGAAGTTTAGTTATTTTTTTATGCCAAAATGATATAATTGAAAGACATCATAATTTTTTTTTCTAAAATAATTGGAGATTAATTAGTATATTTATTTATTTTATTTTTTAAATAATTAAAAATTAGTTATTAAGTTTTGATAAGTAAGATAATTTTTAAAACAAAATAATTTTTATTCAGAAGCTTTTTGCAAGCCTATAATTAATTTTTGATTTTGAAGGGGGAGGGGCGATCCCTTTCCTTTGAATTGATTTGGAAGGGAGCTTCTATGTGTCAAATGAGAGAGACTTGTTTATTAGAATTTTTTATGTGCTGATATTGTCTGTCAAACATTCATGGAACCCAAGAGCTGGATTCCAGTTTACTAATTTGGAAATTAAGATTATTAATAATTTGATATACAAGCAGAATGACAGTTTGTTGGTATTTAGCTCAAATCATTTGCTTTTTATTTTTAGTAGAGCCAATATTTATAGATTTATATTTTAATAAATTACCTTTTGAGTTTGAGTAAGATTAAGAAAGTATTAATTTAGGGTTAACATATAAGATTAACTCTACAAATACATGGTTTTATATAGGATTTAGAAAAGGGATAAAGATGAGTAAAGAGTGTATTGGGTTTTAATAGAGAAATGTTGTGAAAGTTTTAAGTGTGTATGTTTGAAGTTTATTAATAAATATGATTTTCTTTTCCCCGTGGACATAAGCAATTACTCTGAATTATGTAAATTTTTTTGTATTCTTTATTTCATTTTATTTTTTCTACCATGTATAATGTTGCAGTTTTTCTAACAAATGACATCAAAACTTTTGTTTTCCCAACAAGTGTTATCGAAGTCATGGTATGCAAATCATGGAAAAATTATTTTGACGATGATGTTTGATAAAAAAATATGATATAAAGCCCTTTGATAGAAATAATAATTTTATTATTTGGAAAAATACCATTAAAGATGTTTTAGTGCAACAAGAACTTCTTAAAGCGTTGTAAGGTAAGAAAACAAATAGCATGACAAATGAAGAATGAAAAGAATTAGAAGCAAAAACGATAAGTACTATTTATTTAAGTCTGACTCCTAAATAGAATATAACATTTTAAATTAGAAATCTCCTTCTCATTTATAGAAGTTATAAAAAATTTATATGTCAAAATTCCTAATAAATAGGTTATATACAAAGAAGTCATTATTTGAATTGAAGATGGATGAAGGAATGAGTTTTAGGGATCATATAAATAAGTTTAATAAGTGGTTAAAATTGTTGAGGAAGATCAAACTTTTATTTTATTGGCATCCCTATAAAAATCATATGAGATAATGATGACTATACTTTTAGTTGAAAGACGACATTGATGGTGGATGAGGTGTCAATTACTCTTTTACAAATTGAAAATATTAAGCAATCAAGTAGTTTGTTTCATATTGGACAAACTTTTATGATGAATTTTTAATCACATTATGGTAGGAACAAATTGTGAGGTAGGTATTATGATAGAAGAGATGATCATTCATAACCAAACTTTTGGAGGGATATGGAGTGCTATTATTGCTATAAAAAGGGATATATAAGAAGATATTATGAATAATTGACAAAACACTTGGAAGCAAAGATAAATCTTAAATCACAAGAGACTCTAGATTCTACCAATATAGTTAATGAATAGTTTGATAAGATATGTGATGTTCTTTATGTTATAGTTGATGAAAATTTACTAACTCTTGGATTTTAGACTTTGGATGTTCTTTTCATATCTACTCATATAAATAGTGATTTGGCACCTATAAGGAATGTGATACTAGTATTGTTTGAATAGACAATGATTTAAGCTCTAAAATAATTGAGATTTGTATCGTGAAAGTGAAGGTGTTTGATGATGCTGTAAGGATATTGACTAATGTTAAGCATGTTCCTAAGTTGATGAGGAATTTAATTTCTTTGGGAGCTTTGGATACTTTAGGCTATGCTTTTTCTATAAGAAAACAATATAATAAATATTAATAAAGGTATTTTGATAGTCATGAAAGGGAAAAAGATGAAAAATTTATACACTTTGACGGGGGAGTCAATTTTAAGTGGAACTATAAAGGTGAAGCCACACCATGAATCTTTTGCTAGTGTTAAAGAAGTTTTCAAAGTAAAAAAGTGCAATAAGAGGATTACGACTTCATTTTCAATTAAGTGTACTCATTGGCATATGGATAAGACTAATTGCAAAAGGAATGAAGAAGACAAAGACACTTTTTGGGTCAAGTTCAATGAAAGTTTGAACTTGACACATGTTTATTCTTATCAATTGTGCAAAGTTGAGAGAATTTGAGTCAAGGTGGAGATCATTGATACTTAGCTCAAATGATTTGTTTTTTTTTTTTTTTTATAAGAGTCAATATTTTAGAGTTTGTGGTTTGATGAATTACTTTTTGAGTTTGACTAGGATTAGACACCATCGGTTTAGGATAACACATAGGACTTTTTGAAATATGTGGTTTTATATAGGATTTAGAGAGAAAGGGAAAGAAGCAGGCAAAGAGTGAATACAAATAAGCAAATGGTGTATTAGGTTTTGAGTATAGAAAAGTTGAGAGAGTTTGAAGTGTGTATGTTTGAAGTTTATTAATAAATTTAATGTCCCATTCTTGTGGATATAAGCAATTATAATGAACCACTTCTTTATTTCACTTTATTTTTCTTCTTGTATTTTAGTGTTGCAATTTTCCCGATAAGTACTAATATAAGAGTTTTCATTTTCCTAACACCCTTATCATAGTCTTATTCAAATAGCCTGCCAGAAGCAACACATTTTGAACACTCATACTCATCATCTTTCATATTACTATAATTCACATGGAAATTACCTATCATCAAAACTTTCCCAAGAGTGGTATCATTGGTAGTATGCCTATCTGCTGCTAATTCAAAAACCAAAATCCTAAGGTTGGTATTACAATGGATAATTTTTAGAATTGGATCATTGGAAGTCACATCGATTAAATTAATTATAAGAAGTAATTTGATAAACTAAAACTTTATATAGAATAACAGATTAATTTAAAAATCAAGTTGAATGCAAAAACCATAATAGATTCAAAAACTAAGAAATAACAAAACAATAATTTTATTCTTGCCTTGATCCATAATGTCAATATAACACTTTTGATGTGAGACGAATCACCTTATGAATTTTAATTAATATCTTCAACTCCTTACTCTCATATAGTGGATGAGTCCCTTTGTATGGTGTTTATTGTTACAAGTACAACAACCGTTAAAATATAAGAATGAGAATGTGACTTTGGACCTTAATTTAGAACTTGCAAATTCTTTGAATTGGGATGCCCTATCCTTTGGTGCCACACACATGAAGTTGTTATGCTACTTCTCATAGAATTTAGATATTATTGTTTTATTTCTTCTAAGGCATAAAGCATACCTCTTTTATGGCCGTTACAAGGATATTTTGTTACGCTCAACAAAATAAAGATTGTTAAACTCTAATGTCCACATGATGTCAGTGGAAAGTTGTCTAATAAATAGTAGGTTTTTCTTTAGTATGACAACTATAAGAGCATTTCTAACCTTTAGTTTACCATATTGAGTGCATTTGAATTACCAATTCAGGAAATTTATAAACCTTCACCATTTCACACAAAAATCATGTCATGCTCCTTTAAGTTTACTTAGTTAATAAAGTTTACTTGGGTCATTTAGCATATGTACTGAGGATTGCATTTAAGTCAACATTAAGAATTTGTACTAGTAATTAATTGCAAAGATTTGGGAAATGATAATGCTAATCATGTTTTATACAAGATGCTAATAAACTATTTAAGCCATTAATATTCTTGTAATCCATGATGCTACATTATTTTTCTGGTACTAATAACTTGTGTTGAAGTCTTGTTGATAGAAACTTTGGTGAAAATTATGCCCCATGAGAATTAGAAGTGGAAAAACATTTGTTTTTAATACATTCCATCTTTTTCTTTCTCTAACTAATCAACACCAATCATGCCAACAAGTCTAGTTGATGTGGCCATAGTCTTGGTGCATGTTGCACCATCGTTATGCTCTCCTCCCATGGTTTGATTTAAGGCTTGATCATTTTTAAGACATTCTTGAGGGGCTATATAGTACGCCATTTTAGTGTTAATTAATCATGAAATATTGCCTCATCTACACTTGGCAGGGGTGTAAACCATATGTGATTACATCATATCCTTGGTATTCCTCCTCGTCGAAACATGTATGTTTTTCATGGAAAAACTATATAGAATGTTACGCTTAAAATACAAAAATAGGTTTAGGACGAATCACTGAATAGTTTTCAGATGTTGAACGTTTGGCAGATCATTGATCATTTAGAGGAGATGTTCTCTAAAAGGACTAGTTCACAGAAAAAATTTGCAGCTAAACCAGTAAGCATCAACATTCTTGCTGCCCTTTCAAGTAAAATCAATTATTCAAAACTCAAGGCCGACATACAAAATATAGTAACATAGTAACATTAATTCACATTTTTGTCCCCATCAAACAAATCTTGTTTTTCCCCTTAATTATGACACTAACTGTGTGGAAGAATCTTGGTCTGACATGATAGGAGAAAACAGGAAAGGCTTTGGTGGAATTTCCAAGGACTGAAGGCTCCCTTCCAACATTTCTACTACCTTGCTCATTGATGGCCGATTGGACGGATTGGTCTGGATGCACCACATACTCACTATAATAATCTTCCTTGCTATTTCTTGTTCCTCGTCGGTCGTAACTTGAAGAAGTAGTTGACATTTGCCTTGCTCAAGATTCTCATAGATCCAATCAGGAAAATATATTTCACTGGCATTGGATTCTTGAATATCAATGTTGTTCTTTCTTCCTCCCACCATTTCGAGAACTAACATTCCGTAGCTATAGTCGTCGGATTTATGAGAGACTCCACCAAAATTTCAACAGAATACTTCTGGAGCAATGTATCCAACAGTGCCTCTTGCTCCTGTCATTGATATGATACTCTCTTTCCTCTGGCATAGTTTAGCAAGGCCAAAATCAGAAATTTTAGGGCAGAAATCTTCATCTAGAAGAATGTTATGAGGCTTTATGTCAAGATGTAGAATCCTTGTGGTGCAACCACTGTGTAAGTACTCTAGTCCTCGTGCAATGCCAACTGCAATTTGGAATATATTTTTCCATTCCAGGTTCAAGTTTGCACGATTAGGAGATTCTTGATGAGAAATGAACTTATCCAGAGATCCATTGGGCATGAATTCATAGACCAGAGCTCTTTTGGGACCCTCAAAACAGAAACCCAAAAGTGTGACTATGTTAACATGGCAAGTTCTGCTAATGCTAGCAACTTCATTAATAAATTCTTCCCCATTACTTTTTAACTCACTCAAGAGTTTCACTGCCACAAGATGGCCGTCGGATATCTCTCCTTTGTACACAGAACCAAATCCTCCTTGACCCAATTTACATGCGAGCGAGTTGGTCATTTTCTTGATATCTGAATAACTATATCTCTTTGGGGCAAGAGATCCACAGCTCCTTAAAAATGCCTCCACATTTCGGTCGTCAGTTTTTGCTGATGAGAATTTCCTTTTAATGCAGCGAATCATTCCATAGATTACTGCAACAATTCCGAAGGCCGAACTTACTGTATTAAAAAAAGATAGATTAGCTTTCTATGAATATGCATGTTAATTCGTCGAATGTTAGGACAAGGTAACTTAACAAATTTAAATCATGCTTATATCACCTCTGATGAGCTGTGTGGCCAACTTGTTAGATCCTGAAGAATGAACATAAATTTGTGACTCACAACCAAAGTTTAGGATTAAATGAAACAAAGAAAGAACCAAAAAAAAAAAACAAACTTGAGATAATTACGGCCTATTTGGTTGCTGTTTTTTAAAATTGTTCTGGAAAATAGTTTTTGAGAATAGTTTTTTGTGTTTAAAAAAAAAAAAAAATGTGTTTGATAAACTGAAATCTAGAATATAGTTTTTGTTCTCAAAAAAAAAAAATATTTAATTGAGTTAATAAAAAAGTTTTTTTAAATAAGTAAAACAAAAAAATGTTTAAAAGTTTTTTTTTTAATTAATAAAGTGTTTTCTTCCATTAACTTGATATTATAAATATATAAATAATTTTCATATGAACAATTCATTTAAATTTTTTAAAAAAATATTATATTTTGAAATTTTTACACCAATTATAATTTTCTTAAATAAATGATGACTTTGTCACCATGTGTAAGTAAATTAATTTCAATAATTTAAGGAAAAAGAAAGGGTTTGCAGATGAGTGTGTGGGGTGTGGTAGTTGGGTGGAGCTCACCTTTATGGAAACACAAAAAAACTAAGAAAATACAAAAAGAAGGAAGAGAAAACACGAAAAACAATCTATTATATGAATAGTGAAAAAACAATGAAAACATCTTTTTACTGTTCTTAAAAAAGTGGTTTTTGATAATACAGAAAACATAAAAAATAAAAACACATCCTCTTCACCAAACATGTTTTTTGTATTTTTTGTTTTCAAGAACAAAAAACAGTTCTTGAAAATAGAAACCAAACAAACCCTTAAAGAGACATAAACACAAAAAGTTTACACTTCTTAACTGTGAGCCTATGGAGAAAAGTGTGACAAAGGAAATGGTGAGATTGCTTTTGGATAGCTAGGTGAGAAGATTGAGATCTTTGTCTTTTCAACTCTCCAATTGGTAAGCCATGGGTAATCACTTTAAAACTAATCTTCTAGCCATAGCTAGGTGAAAAAGGCTTTCCTAATTCCTATTGCAATCATCATGCTTTTCTGTAATTTGTACTTATCTTTCCTTAGCAACGTTAATGATGTTGTAAGTGGTAAAAAAGAGAAAATAAAAACTAGTAAAATAAATTTATTTCCTTAATCTAATGACCACCCACCTGAAAATATGATTAAAAGTAGTAATAGAGGCATTGAACTTAGTGGAAAATGGAACATTGAACATGATTAGTTTCAAATGAAAACCATCAAAATATTTTGATAATAAGCCCAAGAAGATGTTAAATATATATAATTTTGAGATGCCATCTAAAGCATATAAAAACCTTTCATTTTGACGTGCAAAGATTAAATTGTAAAAGAAAATTTTGCTTACTTTGTCTTCTTTTATTTTAAATGGTGGCGGTGTAACATTGTCATGATAGTATATTTTATCAAATATATGGACATGTATGTGTTGATTAGCAGCACGGCGTGCTGCTAAGAATATTAGATGAATAATATTTTTAGTCTAGTCAAGGGACTATATCAATAGATAAGAGTGGTAATAAATCAAACATAAAGTCTCATGTAAAAGTATTCTGTGAGCAAAATGGTTGCCTTCCTACCACCTTGATCTCACCCAACCGTTGACCTAGTATCACCATGGTGACACCTCCGAAGTGTGACACCTCCGAAGTGATATGACACCAAATGCAATGACAATAATTCTATATTTAAATATAAACTATTAAGATGTATCTTATCAAATATCACATAAAATAATATAAATAAATATTAACTTAAGAAGTGTTTAGTCTAATATAATGTGCCATTCATTCCCATATATACAACTTTAACCAAAATGTTGAAAAACAATTTTACATTGACATCGGATTAGCCTTTATGGTAATTCATCTTTGATTGGACATTGGTAGAAATGTTGCTAAAGTTAATTTGAGTCATTGAGCACACATTAAAATTTTAGATTAAATCTTATGGGCGCTTGAGTGATGCTAAGGAATAGTTGCAGACACAATCTCAACAAAACTTTGACTAAAGAAAGATCAAAGAAAATTTTGAATTAGAAATTACTAATAGTAGTTCAAATGACCACAAACTTTGATATTTCACACATTAACCTTATTAAAACTAACTCAACCAACTAAGCACTTTTAGATATGATTAAGAAACATAAACTAAAAATAATTTAGCATAATCTTAGAGGATGTTTGGTAAATTAACTTAATTACTTAATAACTTGATTTAAATTATTAAATAGATTAAGCATGCTTGATAAAATAATTTAATATTATAATTTAAAGTCAAAAGCAATTTTAAGTTTAAAAGTAGTTAACTTATTCTTAATTTCAAATGTCTTTTCCTTCATTTGTCCATTTTTAATGAGAGTATATTTTACAATTATGACTTAACATTTACGATTCATCTTTTATGATAAATATTTTTGTAATTGGGTAAAAATGTCAATTTAATGATTTAGAATAAATTTTAGGTTTACTTTACTAAATGACCTTAATAAATATTTAAAGTAAAAATTAAGTAGTAAGCTTGAAGTCAGCAACATAGCAATGATTTAACTTAAAGTTAACTTTTAACTTTTAACTCCCATAAATCACATTAGAGTTGAAAAAATAAATTAAGGTAAGAATGAAGTTGGTGTTTCGCATACCTTTTTTTTGACAAGTAGAGGCATAAGGCTTATCTCGGCAATAGCATGTGAATTCATTGGTACTGGAGTACTGGTATCCGCACCGCCCACCTGATGCCACGCATCTCTGACATAAACTATAATTCGCAGCCCAAACCAGCCCGAAACCATTGTTGAGAGCTGCTGTAAGGAGGCCTATGGAAGATCCATTACTGTTCTCTATAGCATCAGCTGCTGATTGAGAAACTGGGACGGTGACGCTGTTATTGCAAGTGACCAAAGTTGTATCATTAGTTGCAAGGTATCCGGTGATATTGGTGGTACCGCTGCTACAAATAAAAGCATGGGGAAGCCCTTGAATGCTTGGGGGGCAACCATAGTACAGCGTCAGGCGAGGATGCCTTGTACTATATAACTAAAAAGGGTGACATTCAGAGTGGTATTTATATACTTTTGGGGACAATAATCATTCCAGAAATCAGCTCTAGCCACCGTGAGAGTTTGGGATGCATTATTGATATCGCGGACTCGGTAACTGACCTCCACCATCGTAAACTCTGGGGCGTCACCATCACAACTCAGCTCAAACCCCGGGTGGCCACAGTAACCAGGTCGGTTCCCTCCCCAGAAAGGGTAACTTATCTCCATATTGGCGCATTGAACCGGTGTGCTGCAGTTGAGGTATTGCTCGTTCTCGGCGCATAAAGATGTGTGTACATGGACACTGATGATGAAGAAAATAAAGTAAGCCGGGAAGAGGTTGGGATGCATTCTTGGAGAAGAGAAACAGAGAAATTTTGGATACTTCTTGGGAGATGAAGATGAAATTATTTTATAGATAGTTCCTAATTTTATCAAGTCACGGCGCGGGTTTTTGCAGTTTTTTAAAATGAAGTTTCTTTGGAAATCATTTTCTTTCTCTGAGAGGGAAGTATTTACCTGGATAGCTATCAAGAAATACTTTTTTTTTATTTAATCAGTTGGAAATACAAAGATAGAGAGGCGAGGCTGGTCAATGTACTGAACAATTTGGATTTCTTTTCAAAGTTAAAGCAAAAATTTAATTTGATTGACGAGATAGAAAGATAAGGGAGCAATTGCTTAATTAGATAAGAGGACGAATGTAATTACTTGCATCTTTTCTGAAATTGATTTTCGTGATTTATTAATATTCCAAACCCATTTGTAAAATGTTTTCTACCTCCAAGTGCAATCCATTTCCAAAATCCTGCGTTACAATTTAACATAGAAGGGGACTCATCATTAGGCATGAATTCACACATCGGAACTCTTTTCTCGCATACCAGAAAGGCTAAAATGTCAATAATAATGGGAGCAGTATTGATACAAATGCTTCCCACATTTTAATTTATGGTTTTGGAGTCAGAGAGATCCATAGTGTAATATCCCACATCAGATAGAGAAAAAAAGTTCCTGATGTTGAACATGTATGAATTCTCCTTAACATATAGATACATTTTAAAGTTGTAAAAACCCTTAGTCCAAAGTGGACAATATCTACACAATTGGGGGGATCGTTATAATAGTATCTGACCTCATCCTTAACCTTGGTGTAGGAGTGTATGTATGTTTGGCTCTCTACAATCCCATGGGATACAACAAGAACATTGGGTCTATATGGGGAGTGATTGTGATATCTTATATCAATTAGGGGAATGTATGAGCTTATCTTAACTTTATAAATATGTTTTAAAAACAAATGGGATGGGTCATTACACATGGTGTTTTATAAATGCCTCAACATTATGATTACTTTTTTAGGATGGTGGACATAGACACATGTAAGATACATCCATATTATTACTTTATAAGACTTACCAAAAACCACATAACCACATCAGCAATTGAATTAGAAAGCAATCACATAGGACAAACATTTACGTAGTTTAATTCAGCAAGGCACCTATGTCCATGAGCAATAAAAGAATTAATCTTTCACTATGAAAATAAGAATTATACAAAGCAATTTTCCCTTACTTTCTCTTAGCCTAAAGAAGTCTTACCAGAAAGTACCAACCCAAGAATTTATAGAACTATATGCTTTAATTGATCTCGTAGAATTTAATTTCCTCTCAAATTAGTTTAATTTCCCTATATTTATACAAATTTCCAAGGCTTGTGATTGAAACTTATTAAAAAACTAACAAGATGAATCTGATTTTTGACCAAACACTAGCTATTAAAAACATTACTGCCACTTTAGTCTACTACTGACTTGTCCAAAAACAATTTATGTGTACAAAGAAGATTAGTGAGCCATTGACCCATAGCAATTCTCCACCTAGATCATTAATTTTCCCTTAATCACCACAAAATCCCCTTTAAGGGCTACTTAAAGTCTTTGATATTCACCAAGTTCAAAAATAATTCAAACTTGGATTTACAAACGGTCTTTGTAATCATATCTATTGGGTTTTCATGAATAAAGATCTTAACTTCAACTATTCTTTAAGCAATCATCTTCTCTATCAAACAAAGTTTAATAACAATGTGCTTTTGGTGCCTTGTGGTATAAATTGCACTTTGACTATCACAAAAAGAAAAAAAAAACCCTATAATTAATCAAATAGATCTTTTAATTATATTACTTCTTTCACATCTTCTGTTATAGCAATATACATTGTCTGTGAAATGGATAGAACTACTATTGACTATGAAGTTACTTTTCAATCATATGATTTCATCCAACAGTGAAAATATACCTTGCCATTGAGCTTTTACTATCACAATCCCCAGCAAAATCCGAATCAACATAGCACATTATGTTTATTTATACATTCTACCACTTTCCATACACTAGAACAAAACTTGTAGAGCCCATAAATATCCAAATATCCATTTGGTGGCATTCCAATGTTCTTTTCCAAGATTAGACAATGCTAGGTTAGGTTTAAAATAAACCACAATATTCATTAGCCTACTTGCTATACTAGCTAGTTAGCATATGGAATCATTCTCGTAAAATTGTCTTCTTTTTTGTGGTAAAGAATGAGGACGATGATGGCTTGAAATGAGTGGCTAAAGGAGTGCTTACTATTTTGGCCTTAGCCATTCCAAACTTATCCAACAATTTCTCTATTAGAGTTTTTTATTTACTATTAGAATTATTGTTTACTATATTAATATTTATTAGAAAAATTAGGCTAATCCAACATATGGTAATCACCCTAAAGGGGGGGAGGGGGGTGAATAGGGTGATGATCTCTTTTTGTAAATTTAAAATATGTGAATGTGAGAAATAATTATATGCAAGTATATAATAAAACAATATAAAAACAATTGCATATAAATTAAGAGAGTAGGGAAGAGAGAATGCAAACACAAGATTTTTATAGTGGTTCGGCGCAACCCGACCTACGTCCACTCTCCTCTAACTTCAATCCCAAGCTTGAGGTTCCACTATTTCAAGGCTTCCAAACCAAGCCTTCAAGCAATACAATTGGATTATGGTTCCAATCCACCCTTTTGGACTTTTGGCTCCAAGCACCTTTTACAATTCTCAAGAGATACCTCACTCTTGAACAACCTCTCAAGTAATACCCCACAATTGAGAATTTCTAAGTGATGCCTCACACTTAGATTCTTCCTCTCAAAGATTTATAAACAATTTCATAAAATCCTAGAACAAAACTTTAGGCTCAAATAATACAAGAAAACTAGGATTGAATAGTGCACTAAAGATATGCAAGTTTTAGAATAATAGTACACTAAAAAATACTCTCCCAAGGCCTAAATATATTCAAGAAAGATTTAGGAAGGTTAAGCTCTTGAAAACAATGAAGATTGAAGTCTTTTTATAGAGGAAAAAAAGCCAAATTAGCCATTAGAGGTTTGACCAATCGAGTTGCGTGTCGATTGGTTGACTAGCAATTAGCATTTAATGCTTGGCATGTGATTGTTGGACTTTGAATGTAGGCAAATTGTTGAACCATGTTATATCCTAATGTTATCTTCTTCTTTCTTTTCTATACTTTTATTTTATTATTCTACTTTCTTCTCTCAATTTTACAAAAGCAACTACTCTAAAAGTTGAAGACTATCGACATTCATCTAAGGGTGAAAAATCATCCAATTTGAGTTTCTCCCTTAAATGATCATCAAATAGCCCTTAAGGTCCTTAGCCTCAAGGGGATTAACCTATGGCTACAAAATCATCTACCTTAAAAATCTCCATGGAATGACCATACTAAATGACCCCTATTAGCCACACCTCTAAGGGCATTTGCCTAAGGAGCAAAGTCATCCATGTCAAGTATCTCCCTAGAACAACACCATCAAACGACCCCTAGTGGCCTCATCCTTGACCAGCATTATAAAAGAATGCAAAATCATCCATTTAAAAGAAAAGGGCATTTCCAAAAAAGATTTTTTCAATGAAAACACAAGGGGCACCCAAAAACTATCTTCTAGGAAAAAAAAAAAAAAAAAAAAAACCCTCTTACTCTGCATCATCATCCTCCCTATCGAACTCACCATTTTCTTTAGCCTCCTCCTCATTGAGTTTGGTTAAAGTCTGTTGTAACCTATAAATTTGTTAGACTCAAATGTTGTTTTCACTTGAGCAGAATATACCTCAATCATGCAAGACTTGGTTGGCCATCTTTTTTGTTTAAGTCATCATCTTGTGAGTCAATTGTAAGAGAATGATCTTCTAAAGTCTTAGACATCTCTCCTTTAATATGAATAACCTCCTTAGCCTCATCCTGATTGAGGCAAAGCTGATCCTCTAAAGAAACTAGTCTAGAATGAGTGTCTACTAATTCAACCTTAATACAACCCAAACCTAGAGAGATGATGTTCCCGTAGCCTATAAATTCCCTATAGGTCTTTGTTTTGATCACAAAGCAAGATGATTGATGTCTAAAGAACAACCACTTCTTCTTATTTCCCCTTAAGAATCTGGGCCTTCTTGCGAAACTCCCTCTCCATCATAAGGATGGACTCTTCTACTTCTGCTCGGGTAATAGCTTGTTATTCAAAGACTAAGTTGAAATGACTAAGCTACACCATTACTTTTACATAAGAACTATTAAGTTATATATTTTTACTTGAATTTATAAGTTATATATGTTAACACAATGATGAAAGCATTGTATATTAATGTGATAAAAGACATATTCACCAAGATAGATCCATAATTAGAAAAATGTAATCTAAGCAATTAATTCAAATATAATGCAAAATACCGGTAAAATCTCCCATTATTTAGCATATTTGTGTTACTACATTCTTAACCAATTACATAATGAAATACAATATTAGATTTCATCCCAACCATTGAAAACGCATGAGGAAATTTGGATAATTGAATGAGGTTGCAAATAATAGGATCAAACTATAAAAGAATTGAACCGAAGTATAAAGCAATGGGATATACTTGAGTATAAAGCTATGAGACTTAATTCAACATGTGATATATTGCAATTAATCCCTTTTTGGCATACATTGATTTGGTACTTTAGGGGACCCTAAAATTTTAAATCACTTTTATTATCACATCAAGCCCACTGTTCCCAAAATAGAATAATCCAAAAAAAAAATGGATTTGTCTAGCAATCATATGTCCAATTGTCCCCAAACAAAATGCTCCCTAGGATTTTGTTTAAAGCTTACAAAATGAAAGAAAAATTGCAGCGAAAAGGAGATTGAAGAAAAAGGAAAGAAAAGTCAATAAAATTTTCTTATATGTTTTTCAACATTTATTTTTCTTATTTCTTATTTCTTTTTCCATGAAAAAAATGAAGAATTTGAAAATAGATTAAGTTTTAAATAATTTTTATTATATTTATTTTTCTTGGTAATTTTTAAAATAAGTCAAATAAAAGAATTTAAACTTTTCTCTTTTTCTTTTAATACTTTTCTTAATAAAGAAGAGCCCAAATATTTCATTTTTGGTCACAGCGATTAATTAAAGTTCTATTTCCAGTAAGAAACAACGATGCTACAGTTGGGATTGATGAAAGAATACAGAGGGATTCTATACACTCTTAAAAACTATGAGGATTGTTTGGCATGCTTTGACAATTTGTAAGGGTTAAATGTCTTTGATTACAGATTTATTATTTTATTTTATCTTGTGGGCTTTTTCATCTTGAATTTTGACGTAGACTTTTAGACTCACCGGCCTTCTTTTTCCAAACTGCCCTATGACAAACTATTTTACCAACCCTACAATAAATAGGCTTCTTTTCCTCCTTTCACACTATGACTTGTATAACATATCAACTTTCAATCTTTCAAGAGAGGGTTTTTTTTTAAGGACTCCAAAAGCCAAAAAGGGGATTGGATGGAAGGGGGACTATAAACAGAACTTCCACATCTCTGTTTTGCTCTGTTTTTCAAGTCTAAGTTTCCTTATCAGTTTTTCCTTCTGCCTGATGGAATTGGTCATCTTATTAGGCTTAACAAAAAGGAAGAATTGTCTACAATTTGAACCTAAGGTCATCGTTCGCGTGGCCTTCAAATATAACCCCCAAATAAATAAATAAATGGAACGGGAATGGCGGGGGAAAATCTGATACAGAGTGTTGGGGATAAAAAAGAGTATTATTATGTTTCCTATTGCAGGGGAAATGCAAATCCCTGCAAATAGGTTTCAGCGCAGCCCCTTTTATCCCAGTTTGGAAAAGGAAAAATATTGGTTAAAAGAGAAACCAAAGAAATTAATAAAATTGAAGGGTGCTCCCCCACTGAAAACATATATGGTTTGAAGTTGGTAAGAATACATACCCTTGGCTGCATCTTTTGGACAGGTGGATGGATGAAGCATACCCCGACAAAAGCATGCCTTACACAATGATGTGTTTGTATTGTTCGGACAAGTGATGGCATAAGGAATATCAGAGCAATTGCATGCGAATTCGTTGGAAGTCCCGTTGTAGCCGCACTGCCCACCGGATGCAACACATTCCTTGCACAATGATGTGTTTGTATTGTTTGGACAAGTGACGGCATAAGGAATACCAGAGCAATTGCATGTGAATTCGTTGGAAGTCCAGTTGTAGTCGCAGCGCCCACCGGATGCAACACAGGCCTCACACAATCCCGTGTTCGTATTGTTTGGACAAGTGGAGGGATAAAGCATATCCGGGCAAAAGCAAGCAAATTCATTGGAAGTGGCGTTGTAGCCGCACTGCCCACCGGATCCGACGCATCCTTCGCACAAACTATTATTAATGGCGACCAATTCCAACCCAAAACCACCAGCGAGAGCTTCTCCGAGAAGACTCATTGCAATTGCTAGATTTATTGAACCTGCTAGACCGTTCTCTATGTCGTCGGCCGCTGACTGGAAGATTGGAACCGTGACATTGTCCATGCAAGTCACCGTTATTGCATCACTCCCAGTTGCTGTGTAGAAGACACTGATATTGGTGTTAGTGTCACTGCAAGTGAAGGAGTTGGGATACCGTCGGACACCTGAGGGACAGTCGTAGTAGAGCGTGAGGTTGGGGAAGGTGGAAGTATAATTAAAGAGGGCAGCATCCAGAGTGGTATTGATGTATTTGTCAGGACAATAATCGTTCCAGTAATCAGCCCTAGCAACGGTCACGTTTTGGGATGAGGTATTGATGTCCAGGACTCGGTAACTCACATCCATCATTGTTAGCTCTGGGGCATCACCATTACATTTCAGCTCATAGCCTGGGTGCCCACAGTAATTAGGGCGCTTCCCTCCCCAGAAAGGGTAGCTGATTTCCATATTAGCGCACCTGACTTGAATGCCGCAGTTGACGTAATACTCATCATTCTTGCTCAGAACCCTGGGAACATGGACTAGTACTAAGATCAGCAAGAAAAATATAAATCAATGCGCTAAATGGTGTAAATAAATATAAATCAATGTAGATAGAGAACACATTTTGTAGATTTTGCCATGATAAGAACAAGATAAGTTAACATAGATGGAGTTGCAGCTAATTTGGTGGACCTTGTAAAGACATCAATGAAATGGGCCGGTACACATGATATGATAATTGTCTTTGTGGACATTATGAAGCCTCCAATGGATTGGGCTTCTTGTGTGGATAGGAGTGCAATTACACATGAAGCTGACGAGGCATAAGAAAGCCAGATATTCCTTCACATGGTTTGGGATAAAAAATAAAAAAAATACTTGGATCATTAGTAATATGAGCTTTTGCAGTCTGTGATCCAATTCGATGCATTGGATGTGTCAAGTCAAAAAGCAACAAAAACTTGCTAGAGTTGACCATCCTAATAGCTTTTGTCAAAATGAGGCCAAGCCTCGAGAGCATCATGACCTTTCATTTTAATTTGCAAATATTATAGCAGATAGGAGTAGAGTCGGGGAACTAGGAATTGTAAGCTTTAGGGTTAACGGGAAATTATGATGTATGATGGTTAGAGGATGGCCTAGAATTGGATTGAAACTTGACCTTTTGTTAATTCTTGCAGTTTGAACGAAAACCAACCAACAAATGCAAGCGCATGATTCACATGCTTAGAAACTTCAGATTTGTTATATATAATTCATGGCATTGTAGTATAAAGTCATTGTAAGATGGAACAGGAAAGATTCAAATTGTTGTCCAAGTCCATTCAGGAGCCAGAAAACCTGATTCTTAACAGGCATGTACTGGTTTGCCAATGGCATCAAGTTACAGGTAGACTTGAACTCAATTATGTAAGAGTCAAGTGTAGCATGCTTCAGAATCCAGATTGTAGGTATTTGACAAAGCCTTCAACACAGCATGGTAAGTAGCAAGGCCAAAATTGGATTTTAGAGCTTCTTCAGAAAGAGAAGTGATCCAGGCATTAACTAGTCTATCTGTACATGTCCATAATGCCATATCTTGATGATCTCTATCTAACTCACTCACATGTGATGGAGTTCCTCTGTGATGAAACCAAGTAAATCTTAACTTTCATTTAACGATAGTATCTGTGTTTCCCACAAGAAATAGTTGGATGACAGTTTTAGAGAGACAAATAGAAATTTTGAGATTTCCTTAATATATGGATACTTGAATAATTAACATAGGAAGAACAATACTCATGTGAGTTAAAGATGGTTTGATACCATAAAGAGACTAATGAGAAAAAGTAATGAGCAAATCTCAGTTATCTTGTCGCTGTAGCATTGTGTCTTCTTTAGGATTCTCTGCAACAGATGATTTGAGATGAAGATCTAGTAAAGTTGTTACAAAGATATGCACGACCTAATCTTTGGAGTTGGCCTTCAGTTGAGATATTTGAATTTGTTTCTCATGGTGGGCATTGCTCCTCTCTCTCCAGCAGGGAAAAATCATATTCTTTTTTTTTTTTTTTTTAACAATAATGTTAACGATCTCTTTCTAAGTTGACACTGTGGACTGTGGTGTGTTTTGAGGAGAAAACATAAAAGGATTTGGGGGAATCTCTAAGAGATGAGAGCTTCCTTCCAACATCTCTACCACCTTATCAATCGATGGTCGGTCAGATGGATTGGGCTGAATGCACCACAGGCTCACTAAAACCATCTTCCTCGCTGTTTCTTCCTCCTCTTCATTGGTGATACTACGAAGTACTGTAAGATCCTTGCCTGGCTGAAGCTGCTTATAAATCCAAGTTGGAAAATGTATCTGACTGCTGTGAGACACTTGCACATCAATATTCTTTCTCCCTCCAACCATTTCAAGAACCAACATTCCATAGCTGTAGACATCGGATTTATGAGAGACTCCTCCAAAGTTTCTACAGAATACCTCGGGAGCTATGTATCCAGTGGTGCCCCGTGCGTGCGTCATCGACACCATGCTTTCTGTCTTCAGGCATAGTTTAGCAAGGCCAAAATCAGAAATTTTTGGGATGAAGTTTTGGTCTAGAAGAATGTTGTGAGGTTTTATGTCAAAATGCAAAATCCTTGTGTTGCAACCTCGGTATAAGTATTCTAGTCCTCGAGCAATGCCGACTGCAATTTGGTACATGGTCTTCCATTCCAAGTTCAGGCTTTCATTAGAGGATCCTCTATTATAGATGAACTTATCAAGAGATCCATTGGGCATGAATTCATAAATCAGAGCTCTTCTACTCCTCTCAAAACAAAATCCCATAAAAGTGACTATATTAACATGAGAAGTTCTACTGATGCTTGCAACTTCATTAATAAAGTCTTGTCCATTACCCTTTGACTTACTCAAAAGTTTCACTGCCACCATGCGACCATCAGGGAGCTTTCCTTTGTACACACAACCAAATCCTCCTTCACCTAATTTACTTGTGAATGAGTTGGTCATTTTCTTAACATCTGAATAATTGTATCTCTTTGGAGCCAATGATCCATAGTTCCTTATAAATGCTTCCACATTTTCATCATCCTCTGATTCCTTCTTCCAGAAGACCAATGTCTTGCACGCCAATGGGCATTTTCTTATTCTAAGGCAACCAAGCATTGCAAAAACTAATATGAGCGTAGCCACAACTGCAACAATGCCTGTGTTCAAAGAATTCATACTATTACTTAAACGTAAAAACAAGTATGGAGATATTAATTTTCCAAATTTAGAACTTCAAAATTATATATTACCTATAATAATCTTTTTCAGCACAGTTGAGCCTGATCATGTAAAACAAACATCAAATTAGTCACACTTAAAATGAAAATGAGTTCTATACAACTTAAAATTGTAAAGAAACCAAACTAGAGGATGTTACTAACGACAGAACAGATAGGCCATCACCCAGACATGGTAAGATTTAGGACCTCTTTGATAGTGAAAATGAGGTATTTTCAACTCTCGCAATTAAATTTAAAAAAAATGAAAATTACATAGAAGATAGTATAAAAGCATTGAAAATTACATTAAATTTCCTAAAAATGAACCATTTCAAGTACAATGAAATATTGTTTTATGAATCTTAAGCATAAAACCATCGTAAAATTGAAATTGACCAACAAGGGTATATTTGGCTTCACTTTTATTTTTCAAATTTTTTTTGTAATTAAAATATGTAAAAACAAAATTTGAAAACATGTTTGGTGACCCATTTTTACCTCTTGTTTTCAAATTTTGATAGAAAAAATTTAAAAAATAATAATAATAATAAAGTCATCAAAAAATTTATTCCCATTTTTTAAAACAAATTTTAAAATAGAAAAATGATTGTTTTCTACTTGGTGTCATATAACTATCAAATGTGTTTTTTTTTTAAACAAAAAAAAAATGAATTAGTAAACATGTTTTATATCTTCAAGTACTTTTAAAAAAATTACAACCGAAAATTCATTGATTTTTTAAATTAATAAAACCAAAATTGTATTCAAAAGGCACTAAATGCTTGTCATTCTTATTTAACAAAAAAAACATAAGCTTTTGAAGAAATTTACATCCTATAAGAAATTGATGAAGGTTCTAATTCAAGTGAAGATGAATTAGGACCTCCATCAATTTAGTGTACCCTGGCCATTCACTCAATGGGGGCTAGACATAATTGGACCCCTACTTGTTGCGGTTTAATGATAAGGATTTGTTCTTGTAGCTACCTACTATATTACACCAAGTGAGAGGAAGCAAAGGCATATTCAAAAACAAAAAAGGGGGATGTATGGAGATTTGTATGGCAAAATATAGTATTTCTATTCAATAAACCTTGAATCCTCATAATTAACCATGACGCCTAGTTTAATTTCGAAGAATTCAAAAAATTTTGCAATGACCTTAAAATAGTCGACCTCTAAGGTATTCCCCTACACCCGCAAGGCAATAGCCAAGAAGAAGCCACCAATTAGACCTTGTTGAACTATCTTAAGAAAAGGTAAAGGCAAAGGAAACATGTTGTCGATTGTCCTATGGGCATGCTGCAGGACCAAACAAGATCAGCCACATGGGAGACTCCATTCGCACTAGCTTATGGGCCCGAAGCTATAATACCAATTGGGTACACTAATGCTTGACGATTAGCAAACCCCGACAACCTTGGAACTAGATCTAGACTTACTTGAAGAGCAATGCAACTACTTTAAAAGTTGAAGACTATCAGCAAGGAATAACATCATCATATATCGAAAGTTACAAGAAAGGCGATTTCAAGAAGGAGAACTTGTGCTATAAAAAGTTTTCCAAAATATTTGAGATCTTGTAGAAGGAAAACTGCAACTAAACTGGGAAGGATCATACTGAATTCGGATGATACAAAGGAGAGGAGTGCATTGCATATAGCATATGGATTCAATAGAAATGACAACCTTGATATGCAAACAAAAAAAAAAACAAAAAAAAAAAGAGTTATGATTATAACTATCAAAGAAAATTAATGTTATGGTTACACATTAAACAGAACTTATGGTGAGTTATAATTGTTAAGACATTAAATCTTGTTTATATTTTAACAATTTTGTTTTAATTAATATTCCAATTTTTTGGTAATTTATGCTTCAAAATTGTAACTACTCACTTGAGTATTGCAAATTGATCCTCTTTCTCTATGGACATAAGCATATAACAAACCTTGTTAAATCTTATATGCTTTTATGATTGCTTCATTATTTATTTTCTTATTTTTCTTATTTGCATGCTTCTACAAAATAAATAAACAAAAAGGTTGCATTAAGGAAGTCCTAGAACACATAGGTATGCAAATGTTCAAAGGTTGTAAGTACCAACCATATAAGGCAAAATGCTAAAGAAAGAGAGCCTTTTTCAATTAGCATTTCCCTTTCATGTCCTCTTCCAACAACCAAACTGAGCCTTTGGTCTCACGGAAACCAACCAAATCAATGGAAAAGCAAGAAAATTGCCTTTACTTTCCAAGATCTACTATTCTATAACCTTGCTAATGGCAAGATCCAAACCCTCCAATCCTCCTTCACCAACAACTTTACATCTCCTAAATTAATCACAAGCATTACCCAACCAAACTTAAAAGAGGACATATTCTTAATCACATCATCAACACCTTTTCTCTCTACATTGCTTACAAATCCCAAAGATCCTCCAACAATCTCTCCATCATCTACCATTGAGGCTCCCACAAATCGATCTTGCAACTCATCACCTTCTTAGATGCACTGAAGTGGTAATTCCCATTGATGTCAACATCTTCATTGTACAATAGCTAAAATACCATCGATCTCGCTACCACAAGCAACAACTCACTATTGGGGTGCTTCAATAGGATGCTTTTCTAAGGGAACTTTTATAGATGCCTCCTCTGCTAGTCCTATAGGCCTTTCACATTCTCCCATGTGACCTAAGATTAGGGCAAAAAAATGATAGATCGAAGCAAAAAATGGGAGAGGAGCTATGTGTGGAGAGGGGCACATTTCTAAAGAAACAATATTTATATGACCTATATTTTGAGAATTTTCTAATATATGAAGGGTAATTCTGTAAATTCATATTTGGGGCAAGGTGAGGTAGAATGGTACAAAACCCATACTTGCTCTAAACTTGATTTAGGTTTTGAAATTCTTGTCAAATTCATTTCATCCCCGATTATCGCTTTCTCATACCCATCTTACTAAAGGTGGGGTGGGGTGGGACACCCCAGAAACTAACAAAACTATCATCCCTATCAAAACAAAATCAACCTGCATCTAAGGTGCCTACAAATTAATAACACAATTATAAGGAGGAAAGTGATAAAGACTTAACTTCTAATCTATTTAATTATGCAAATTTCTTGCTGATGTGTGGATCTCGAAAATTTTGAGGGAATGGGGAATAAAGAGAAAAAGTAGAAAGAAAAAAAAATAAAAAGGAATAGTTTGGCTCTTGAAAATTTGAGGGAATGAAGAGAAAGTAGAAAGAAAAAAATTGAAAGAAAATTTAAAAATGAATTTAAACTCAATGATTTTGTATGCTATTTCAAACTTATTTAACTTATTTTAACTTTTTTATATAAATTATAAATAATTTAAAATTAGATAAGTTTTTAATTAATATTAAATATATTTTATTTTCTTTCGTAACAAAACCCAACGTGAGGAAAATCATTTTACCATATTTGATTTTACTATAAAATAAATCAAATATAATTAAAATTAGTAAAAAAAATTCATACTTTAAATTATTTAATTTATGAGTTAAATAAGTATAAAGGTTTTGAAGTAACAAATTAATTTATTAATTTAAAATCTATTATGTTTTATTTTTCTTCCCTTTTAGTCTTTTCTCCTTGTATTTTGCCTAAAATTTTTGGAAACTAAGAGATTGGTGAAGGAACGGTAGCATGCATGTTTGTGAGACGAAAGCTATATATCTGATGAAGTTGTTTCTATACATACCTGATGATTTTCTTGTGTTTTGGCAACTGGAGAGAGGATACCCATTCCGACAATAGCATGTGAATTGGTTGGAGGTATAGCCGCACTGCCCACCGGATTCAACACATTCTGTACACAAACTATTACTGGCATTCCACTCCAACCTGAAACCACCCTTAAGAGCTTCTGTAAGAAGAGTCAGTGTACCTCCACCGCTCACTATAGCGGTAGCTGCTGACTGAAAAATGGGAACCGTCACACTCACACCGCAACTCCCTGTGCTTACGCTAAGGTCAAGATCCAGTGTTGTATAGTAACCAATGATATTGATGCAATTGAACTGGTTGGAAGGCGCCATCTTACTTTGGGGACAATCATAGTAGAGGGTCACCTCTGTATCGGTGGCATTATAAGTAAAAAGGGATTCATTCAGAGTGGTGTTAACATATGTAGGAGGGCAGTAACTATCCCAGTAATCCGCCCTAGCAACGGTGAGAGTATGGACTGAGTTATTGATATCCAGGATTCGGTAACTCGCCTCCTCCATTGTAAACTCCGGGGCTTCACCATCACAAGTCAGCTCGAACCCTGGATGACCACAGTAATGAGGGCGACTCCCTCCCCAGAAAGGATAACTAATAACCATATTCCCGCACTCATACTGTGCGCCGCAGCTGACGAATTGTTGATTGTCCTCGCACACAACCCTCGGAACAGGGATCAGCATGATCATCAAGAAAACAGAATAAGCTGGGAAGAAATTGGGAGGCATTTTCGGAGAGAGATGTAAATTTGGAGTGGTTCAAAAGAGGAAGGAGATAAACCTTATCTATTCCATCCAATGCCAATCATGGTCAAACTAGCTGACTAGGTAAAAAAAAATACACAATTTTGTTTTTATTTTGGGTGGACACTGACATCTACCAAACTTCTTCCATTTCGCTTTCAACGACTCGGGTCGTCGCTAGAAGGCTAGACTGGGAGGAAAATATAAGATTATGAGGAGCAAATGAAGGAAAATTCGTGTGCATTCGTGTATACCGTCCTGGCTAAGCAAACCAGTTTTCCAGTTAATATACCTGCTTTGATGCTCTTTAACATACCCAAGTCAACTTGCGATTCTGTGAATGAATATTCTTTATTTTAAAAACATATTTTGTAACTCAGTTTAAAAAAAATTACAACATTATTCTTTAGATTTTTTAAGATTAAAAATAAAAATATCTATATAATTAAAAAAAAAATATTCACTATTTTTGTTTTGAAAAATAACAATACACCCAAACAAATCACCTTATAAGTTTATGACAAACATGCACGCCCCAAATCCTTGACTCTTAACCATCACAAGCAACATCATCGGTTTTCTGGATCAGAGCCGGCTGATTTTCTTCTTCCCACTATAAAAACACCAGAGCAAAGCTCGAACTCGGGCATTTGAGTGTGCCATGAACCCACGTTGCCGTTTTGTTAATTTAGTTGTTTATAAAAAATGTGTGTTAGATATTTAGGCTTTGGGCAACATAAATAAAATAAATAATAAGATTTGGTTTCTCTGTCATGATTTAATATAATTAATAAAACATAAAATGAGGAAATATTTTAATTTTTTTTAATTATTTATATGTAATTTTAATTTTTATATTAATAATATTAAAATTATAATAATAGTCATGCTCGCATCAACCTTCGAACATGATTCATTGATACAGTCATTAAATCGTGATCCAATAATCAAAGGATGATTCAATTCTTAAAACGTTATCCTCAAGCTCATATCCCAGTCCGGTTTTTCTTTTTTTTTTCTTTTTTTAAGGACATTTAGTACATATTCGATAAATCAACTTAACAATTTAATTTAAGTCATTGAGTTAATTATATTTGATAAAATAACTTAATGGTATAATTTAAAGTTTAAAATAACTTTAAATAATAAGTAAAAACAATTAACTTATTCTTAAGTTTATATGTTATTTTTATCTTTTTATCATAATTACATTCACAATCTCTTTTACTACTACAGGACCTCCATTGTTACATTATCTCATTTACTCTAATTATATTTTTTAATGATAAATATATCAATTTGATGATTTAGAATAAATTTTAAGTTAATTTTATGAAAAAGAAAAAAATCAACTCAATAACTTAAATATAATTTAACTTAAAATCAACTCAATTTATTAAGTAATAAGTATTAAGCTTACCAAAGACCTCCTTAATGGATGTATAGTAAATCAACTTAATAACTTAATAATTTAATATAAGTTATTAAATAAATTAAGTGTGTTTGGTAAAATAATATGACTTAAAATAAAAACCAACGTTAAGTAATAAATAAAAATAATTAACTTATTCTTAAATTCATATATTTATTTTACTTTTTTACCTCATTTACCCTTATTACTTTCAAAATTTCTTTAGTTATTCCACAACCTCCACTATTACTCAACTTGGTTTGCCCTAATTATAATTTATAAAAATAAATATATCAATTTAATAATTTAAAATAAGTTTTAAGTTAATTTTATCAAACAACCCCAATATTTAAATAAAAACTAAATAATAAGTTTTAAGTCAACAAATTAAATATAATTTAACTTAAAATCAATTAAGTCATTAAATAATATCTATTAAGTGTTACCAAACACCCACTTAGTCCTGGGACTTTTGACAAGAGTACGGTCATTTAAAAAAATTATTCTTAAATTACCGTAAGAGAAAAAGTAATTCCAAATGTATGGTAGTTTTTGCCAATAAATTTTTTTTTAAGCAAAATCGTCTTTTGAAAAGACAATTTTAAAAAAAAAAATTTAAATGGAAATCGTCTCTTAAAGAGACAATTTCCCATTAAAAAAAATTAATATTACAAAAAATTGAAAATCCAAACTAATTTTTTTAAAAAAATAAATATAAAGAGAAATCATATTTTGAAGAGACGATTTCCCATTAAAAAAAATTATATTACAAAAAATTGGAAGTCCAAACTAATCTTTTTAAAAAAAATAAAAATTCAAAGGGAAAGGATTTCCGATTAAAAAAAAAAATCGTTCCCATTAAAAAAAATTAATATTACAAAAAATAAATTTTTTTAAAAAATATCCCAAATTAAAAAAAAATTAATATTACAAATTTAGTTTGGATTTCCAATTTTTTGTAATATTATTTTTTTTTAATGGGAAATTGTCTTTGATTTTTTTTCCCTTTTTTTAATTTAGTTTGGAAAATCATTTCCAATTTTTTTTAATGGGAAATCGTCTTTGAATTTTTTTTTTTAATTTAGTTTGGAAAATCATTTCCAATTTTTTGTAATATTAATTTTTTTTTTAATGGGAAATCGTCTCTTAAAGAGACAAATTCCCTTTGAATTTTTTTTTTAATTTAGTTTGGATTTCCAATTTTGTGTAATATTAATTTTTTTTTATTTTGGGAATTTTTTTAAAATTTATTTTTTGTAATATTAATGGGAAATCAAGAAACGATTTCCCTTTGGGATTTTTTTTTATGGGAATTTTACCTTTGAATATATATATATTTTTAATTTAGTTTGGATTTCCAATTTTTTTTAATATTAATTTTTTCTTTTAATTTAGGATTTTTTAAAAAAAATTTATTTTTTGTAATATTATTTTTTTTTAATGGGAAATCGTCTCTTGAGACGATTTCCCTCTTGAAGAGATGATTTACCTTTTGAATTTTTTCGATTTACCTTTTGAATTTTTTTTTTTTTTTTAAATGGGAAAATCGTCTCTTGAAGAGACGATTTCCCTTTGAATTTTTTTTTTAAACTAGTTTGGATTTCCAATTTTTTGTAATATTAATTTTTTTTAATTTGGGATTTTATTGAAAAAAAATTTATTTTTTGTAATATTAAATTTTTTTTTAAATTTGATATTTTTTTTATATTAATTTTTTTATAATAAAGAGACGGTTTCCCTTTTGATTTTTTTTTTTAAATTAATTTAGATTTCCAATTTTTTGTAAAAAGACGATTTCCCTTTTGAATTTGTTTTTATTTCCATTAAATTTTTTTTTTTAAATCGTCTTTTCAAAAGACGATTTTGCTTTAAAAAAAAATTTATCCGTGCCCCTCTCTCCTACCTGGCAAAAACTACCATACATTTGGAATAACTTTTTTTGCTATGATAATTTAAGAATAATTTTTTAAAATTACCGGACTCTCGTCAAAAGTCCCTTAGTCCTAAATTTTGAAGAAATTTGACACGAGTGGTTTGCCAGCCTGAATCAAATTGCCTTTTCCACAAAATGAATATCTGGTAAAGGAATAACATCCCAATATCCGGTACTGCTCAATGAAGAATATGAATATCAAGTAAAGGAATTCAAAATCATAATCATTCACAATACCCCATTCAAATAGCACATTTTGTAATGCACTTGGCTATAGTAAAATAAATCATAATAAAACTGAAATTGGAGGACTTTGAATAAATAAAGTTTAAAAGATGAACTAAAAACAGACAAAAACAACCAATGACTGGAAGCAAGGTGAAAATCTTATCACCTGAATACAGCTTTAGTGACAATTAAATTCTATGCCAAATCAGATTTATGTGCCTGGGTAATATGGATAATACCTTCTAAAGTGATTAAAAATGATTATACCTACTTCACTAACTAAAATTAAAGAAAAAATAGGATTTTACAGAACCGGAGAAGGGCTTCACAACCAATAGAGAGGCCATTGATGTAAAGATCTCATGGATTTGTCTGATGTTTTCCATCACAGAATGCAAGAAACATTGAAGGATTGAACCAACAAATTTGAAGTAACATGATCAATGGAACTGCAAGATATTCCATGTTCAAAACTATTAATTTTACAGAAGAAATACAGATGCAAGCTCCTTCCCATTATCAATTTATCCTCTGAGCAATACACATGACTTGGAACATTTCATATGAAGAGTCACACTCAATTTGACAACACTTGTTGTTTAGAGTTGATGCATCATACAGGAGCACAAGCAAAGAATAAATACCTTCTCAAGTGGTTATTAGCACAAAAACTTATTTAGAACACTCTTCGTGTAGGAGTCACCAGACTAAGCCTTTTCTTCTCCTAAACCTGTCAACATGGTCAGTGCTCATCCGAGATTTTTCAGGCTTGTTCGTCTTCTTTGACTTCTCAAGTCGACTATCTAAACTGTTTCTAGATGCTTCCGGAAGGTCAGTGCTCAATTCAAACGCATCTGAAGTTCCACTTTCAGATGTCTTGCTCTGACTGTCAGAGTCTACTGCTGTTTTTTTAGAACCATTTGTGGCCGCCTTCGATTTGCCAATAGTCAGCACAAATTTTTTCAGATGTTTAATGAATTCTGGATAAAGCTCAAGATTGCAATGTCCACCTCCACTTAACCATAATGGTTCATACTTTTCCTGGCAAAGCTCCCAAAGCTGCTTCCCATGGGAACAATCAACAACTTCATCAGCCGTCCCCTGAAGATAAAATACTAGCTTTATCACTGAATTTGCTTCAAAGAAAACTCTCTGAATTGGAGTTTAACTACTTTCTGCTGTGATCCACCACTATGGAAAGCAAAACATACGGTCACATAAATTTTGGAATAATACAATAGAGTGCATCTTAACCTGTTACAAGTGACCAACTTTTTTCATTTTTTATCCTTCTTGGAGGTTCAAGAGCATAACCAAAGGGGCTTGTCTTTGAAGTTATTGATATAGGAAACACATGAAAACTGAAAGCCTTCTTTTTGTTTTTTCCTTTTCTTTTTGATAGATGAAAGTTCAAATATGATTATCTTAACAAATATAATTTCTTTCCCAATTTATAGTAGCAAAGCTGCTATCAATGATATCTCAAGTTAAGAAAGAATTTCCATGCCAAGTAACAGTAATCCCATATCTGACAATGCATATAGTCATAGAATAAGAATGAGAGGAATACAAAAAACAAATTTGAAATGAAACCAAAAAGGAGAGATTGAATGAAAACAGCAAGCAATACTTACATGAATTACAAGAACAGGACATCTCACCATACCAATTTTGTCAATATTCTGAAAAGAACAAAGCAAAGAAGTGAGCCCCAATCACCCATAAAAAATAAAAACAAAAGTAAAGAGAAAAGAATTAAAAATAAAAATAAAAATATGACTCCACTATCTGACTAATCTAGCCACGATAGTATGATGGAAATACCTTGTAAATATCAAACCAGTATGTCCGTTTGACAGGGTACAATACCCTCAACCCAGACAAAATTGGGCTATGTAAGACCACACCTCTCAAGTTTGATACACGTGAAGCAAGATCAATTGTAGGACCACTACCAACAGACTGACCATATAATATTAATTGCTCATCTTTAACCCCGTACTGCTCCTTAAGGCATTTATATACTGCATCAATGTCTGCATATGTATTACATTCTGATGGCTGTTCCAAAGAAAAAGGGATGGATGAATGTTATATTATGTGCAAATGGTACATAATAGAAATGATTATATCCCTAAGCAACTAAACATGTCAAAGTTCATCCCAAGTACAGCAATCTTTTTTTTTCTCTCTTTTGATAGGCAAACAAGAAAGAAATTCATTAAAGGCACCTAAGAAAAGTAGGAGGCACAACGATAGTTTATGGGCGGTATACAAGGCCTCCAAGTATAGGATTCTTCTAGACAATAAAAGAGTTCACTGGTGAAATATTCTACCTAATGAGAACCCAGTATAAATTCCTGATTATTAATGTTCCATGATACATCTTATTTATTGGACTAAGAGATATCCGTGCATCCAAATCCAAAGTCATCCAACAATCCTAGTTATGCACTTAGACCAGGTGTGTTTTGGTTACGAAGCATGTGGCCAAGCATCATCCTCACTGACCAAACAAAAGCTGCAATGTAGAAAGATTTTTCTTTTCTGTTCTTTTTTATTTATTTATTTTGATAGCAAAATTAAAGATTTCAAGGAAGCAATGCATGATCATATGATTCTATATGCTAAAATAATTTATAGTTTCAAATGATAATTATGTTAATGCAATCTGCTGCATAAAATAAGAATGAAGGTAGGAAGACAAGTATGATAAAAGTTATGTGTTACATAGCCAGATGTTGGAAACAACAGTGGATTTTCTGCGTGTTAGCATGCCTCACTCTTGACATGCCATACAGCCTGAACCCACAACCTTTGCACCGTAAAATTTTCTTTACTCACCCAAGTGGATAAAGCAACAAACAATATGGAATTCAAGTATCTGAAAAAATCAGATTTTCCAAAGAAATTTAGAATTTATAGGGGTACGAATGATTCTAGCAGTGATATTACTATTACCATCATCATCATTATCATCATTATTATTATAGTTATTTGTGTTCCATTAGGTTAAAAGAAAAAAGAAAACAATAGACACAAACACAAACAGGAGCAAAACTGGCAAATGAGAATGGGAAAATAAAGAGTTTCTCTGAAAAATAATAATAAAGAGATTTTGGGACATAGATAAAGAGCATGTATATCATCTATACATGTGCGCATACTCATTTTTTTCTAAGATTCTTCAAAAACCATAAGGTAGTTGCTTCTGATGCACGGCACGTGAAGTCAAAACATTCACTATTTTCTTAGGCCTTTCGAAATTTTCAATACTTAAGAAGCATTATCCAAAATCTTTTCAAAAATTATAATTTTTATAAACAATTACATTATCTTCTATGAAGTATCATCAGATTCCAATCTGGTATGAAGTTCTATTTCCAATTCAACTAAATATAAACCTACTAAAATGGTGATGGGTTTGAAATCTTAAACCATGGATTGAAACAGTTCCAGTTAGAAGACCTATTCATGAACCAGAGAGCATGATGAAAGACTTTGCAGTCCAGCATGAGCTAAAAGGTAGATGACACAAAAATGACTATATCATAATATTGTGCTGCACCACATCAATGTGATCTTGCAAAATAAATATTTTTCTAGATCAACACTCATTCCAATTTCTAAGCATTGTACTGCTTCTCAGCGTGTGCACATGCATCACAAGGTTCAAAATGTAAGCCCCAGCCTTTTCCCCATCCCACCCCACCCCTTCTATTTCTTCTTTCTCTCCCACTCTATGATGCGTGCATCTGTTTATGTACGTGTGTGCATATTTGGTGTCTGGCAAGCTTGAAGCATGAGCATGCACCCATGTAAGCCTCAACAGAACGTGCAATTTCAGCAGCACTGCACTAAGGAAACCTCAAGAAATAGGCATTTGACAAATC
This sequence comes from Vitis riparia, assembly GCF_004353265.1. Classification (NCBI taxonomy): domain Eukaryota; kingdom Viridiplantae; phylum Streptophyta; class Magnoliopsida; order Vitales; family Vitaceae; genus Vitis; species Vitis riparia. Next base: position 10,345,273 of record NC_048444.1, read on the forward strand.
ATAAGTGGTAAGCATGGGGAAGTTGAAGGGGTTGGTGTTCTAAGGAAGTAAACGAGGGTTATGGTGTTGGGTTATGGAAGGCTATAAGAAATTTGTGGGAGACAAGTTAATTGCAGGATTTCCTTCTCGGTGGGTAATGGGAGAAGGGTAAAGTTTTGGAAGGATAAATGGTTGCCTTAGCTACTTCCAAGGAGACTCATAGTTCAAAATCACGGTATTGGTCATCAACTTGGAGGGTTCCAAGGCACATTGGTATCGGCATCTCGGTTCGATATCGGATGATAAGCAAAATAAGATACTTAAGAAGTTCAAAAAATTATAAAAATTATTTTAATATAATTAAATGAATTAAGAAATTAATCAACTTAAAAATATATTAACATAATAATAAACGAAATGATTTCATAAATTATTAACAATAAATTAGCATATAAAATAATACACCTTATATAATAACATTACCATGTAAAATAGTACATTACCTAAATTAAAGTCATTCATACCATATTTAATATATAAAATAATAATTTTCAAATTCCCAATTCCAAATATCATTGGCATATAAAGTAAATTGATGCAAATATATGAACATCCAAAATAATAAATCATTTTTATATAAAACAATACATTAAGCCCTTTTCTTCAATTCCCAATCCCAAACATCACTTATTCACACCACAAGATACCCAATTTGCAGTTTTGCCTCTCTACAATGCACACCCAAACAACACCGCAAACACAACGGAGATCGAGCAAGCAGAGGCAACACCAAAATGCAAAGATCGTCATTGATGGAAGAATGTGATGTTTCTCATCAGACAATCAGCACAACTACATCACCGACATGAAGCTTTCTTCTTCTCCTTCTCCTTCACATTCATGGTCTTGAAAATTTTTTTCTTTTGAAGAGAACTCTCATTTTTTTTTTTTAGAGATTTCTCAATTTTGGTTGCTTTTTGTGTGATTTGAAAGGGAAAAAAAAAAATATTTTTTGATTGCTTCTTCTCCTTCAACTCGTAATTTCAATCAAGTCCGCTCAAAATCTCGACCGAGTCAACCGAGTTTAACCGGTTCTTAGTTGGGTTTGTATTGAAGATGATATCGGGTATCAGACTCAACATAGAAAGGTTCAAGGCAGATACGAGTCGGCCAATACTTTGAACCATGAGGAGGCTTGGGTGGCGGACTTGTGATCTCACTCTAATGGTGGAGGTGTGTGGACTCGTAGATTCTCTAGGCATCCAAACAATTGGGAGATTGAGGATGTGGAGCTTTCTTTGCAAAACTACTTGTTAAGGGGGTAGTTGAGGCAGTAAAAGACAAGGTGTGTTGGTTAGAGGCAAAGAGTAAATCTTTCTTTGTTAGGGTCACTTTACTCTAGCCTAGAAGAAGGGAGATTTGAATCGTTCCCATCTGTTATTATGTGGAATGCTTGGACTCCACTTAAAGTGAGTTTCTTTGCTTGCGAGATGACCTAGGGAAAAGCTTTGACTCTTGATTAATTACAACAAAGAGGTTGATCTTTGGCCAATAGATGTTTTCTTCATCACACTCATGAAGATTCAATTTATCACATTCTTCTGCATTGTAGCAAGGCGAGGGAGTTGTGGTAGCTTTTGTTCTCTCTTTTTGGTATCTCATAGGTGATTCACTCCTCCATAAAAAACACCTTGTTAGGTTGGAATGGTTCTTTTGCGAGGAAGAAGTGGAAAAAAGTTTAGGGAGCTACTCCTTTACGCCTTTTTTGGATAATTTGGTAGGAGAGAAATAGAAGATCATTTGACAATGAGGACCTCTCTTATCATAAACTGAAAGTCCTATTTCTATGTAGTTTGTATTCTTGGTCCAAGTTGCTTATAGGCAATGGATCGATGTCCATATTTGATTTCATTGATTGGTTAGGTTCGGTTTGAGGGAGTATTTTTTTGTTTTCCCACCTTTTTTGGGCTCTTTGTGGCAGCCATTGTATACATCATATGTACCTTGGTGCACCTTTTTTGGCGCTTTTCAATACAATTGCTTCTTATCTGTCAAAAAAGAAATAAGTCTTTCACAATTTGCTTGAACTTATTGGAATTGAGGATGGGAGAGCATAGTTCTAAAAGGCACGCTTAAAGCACAACCGCTCCCTAGTTATAGCACATCACTTGCCCAGACATGCGCCTTCATGAAGAGGCACACCTTGTCGACTTTATTCTTTCTTTTTAAACACTTTTATTCTTGAAATTTCTAATTATGTATTGAAATGTATATAATTTCATTACTTTTTTATTTTTTTATAGATCAATTTCATTATGTTTTATTGAATGCTTCTTTTAAATATTTTGAATCCTAAGTTTTTTATTGATTGGATAAGATTTTGAATCATATGTTATAAAATCGATATGCATCCTAGGTCGATTTCACTTCACTCAAACCCACACCTTGTGTTGTGCCTTGTGCCTAAGCTGTAGGAGACTTTTGCACCTTTTAAAATTATGTGGGAGAGAATCATTCAAGTAGATCAAGTAACCATAAATAAAGGCAGACAAAGTGACTCAACATTGTATAGCAAAAAGGTAGTGAGTAAATGTTGCCCTAGGCTTCTTACTGAGTTTTCTGAGGGATGAGATTATTGTTCCAAATGTTTACACAAAAAATAATAATAATAAAATAAAATGATTATCCCAAACGACAGTATCAAAGACAAAAATAAAATAAAATAAAATAAAAAATAAAAAATTGTAGGAAACGACAAAGAGATATATTGATAGAAAAAATAAGTACAAGAGAAGGATGAGGAATCCTCCCACCAAAGAAAATCTAAACTACAAGAATACAAAAACAAGAATATACAATGCAAAAATAAACAAACTCTCTAGGTTAGACCGACCCATTGGAGCCACACACTGCTAGCTAATCAAGTTGTAACACATTAGGGGGAATCCCCTTAAAAACCTTGGAACAAGAAGCCTAAAGAGAAGCAGTATCAGAGACAAAAATTCATGCTCCTTTATAATTCAATATCCCTTTTTCTTGGTGAGATTGATGAGGCAAAATAGTTGATATGTCATTCAGAGGGATGCCAATCACTGCCTACCAGTTTCAGTTTAGATATTTAATGTTAAATCTTAGAAACATTGAACTGCTCATATCACTAATAATAATCACACAGTTGTGCAAAACTTATATAAACAATGCAATACATAGGATATGGTACAATTTATATATTTTCACATAAAATGATACATATCAACAGTAGATGATTAATACATTATGAACACATCTGACTATTTTGATCATTATTAACATAATTAAGTTTTTCAATTGTTTTTTTCCCTTAATAAGATCAGCATATTAATATTTAAATGGCTAAAATGGATGACCAAAAGAAGAAATTGAAAATGATCTTATGTGAAATTCTGCACTTGTGTGGTTAATGCCACACATGGATTATTGAAGCTTAAGTGATCTTATGTGGAAGCACAGTACTCATGTGGTTAGAGGTACACATGGAAAATCAAAGCTTAAGTGCAACTATTGTGCCAAGGAATATCAGTGAGGTGTTATCTGAGTGTAACATATGTTATTCTAATAATACGAATACTAACTGCAATGCTGTAATAAAAAAAGAATGATGACTTTTGCTTAATATATCTTTTTGTTGTCATATTTTGAGGTTTTTTGCCTTTTAGGAGGATGAAGATGAAACTTAGAAGAATAGAACTTTGAGCATAGCAAATAAATGTTCATATGTCAGAGTCCATACAAGTCTATAGTTATACTTTTATGAGATCATAGTTTTCCATTCTAGGCAAACAGAAATGTATATAATGTAGGCCCTCCAAATGTAAAAATGAAAAATAAAAAGGCAATAAAAGCAATGCTGAGTGACTATTTAATTAAATTAAATAGAGAAGTGCTGAAGGCAACATAAGCAGAGACCCTTTTTTCCCCCACAGAAAAATTACAAATGGAGAAGCAGAGCATCTAACCTTTCCAGCTGATTGTCCATAGCCAGAATAGTCATACCTGGAAAAATCATATATATACCAGACTCAGGCAATGAGATAAAACTGTCAACAACATAAAAAATGGTTCTATTTCATCTCTAACATTTATAATAAAAATCAAATTCTGTTTACAAGAATCTGTATATGGCTCTAAGAATATTGCTAAATCTCATGTAAGGAAATTTGTATCTGTGCAACCCAGCTTGGATTCCAGATCTCAAGCTCTCATTGAAGAGTTTGTCATTAAGCAAAACACATGTAAAATGAGCAAAGTTCCAAATTGACTGATAAAGGCCTTGGTGCATGCCATGTACCTCTTATGTACTAGGCTCACGCCCCCTTTTTGTTAGGCATCTTTCAATGCATACTACTTAATTGCATATAAAAAAAGGACTAAGAATATATGTAGGGAAAAAATAATTCTTGCCACATAAAGTATGTGATACATTATTTGATAGCCCAGGACTTGAAATATGTATTTTAGCATGTAGCACACATATATCTAACTAACCGATACAATTGATTGCAATGGTAAGTTGTAATCTTCTAATGCTCCAACAAAACTGGCCTACAAAGAGCAACAACGTAAAAAAAGGACCATTTAAGAAGCTTAACTAGAAGTAACCATACTAGGTTTTTCTATAAGAATCTTCTCAAAAATTAGGATAAATAAATGCTGGTTCCTCAACTTTAAATGAGATAGGAGCACTTTGGTATACACAAGCTACCTCCATCACAAATTTAATACTAACCCTGTTACAGCAGACACAACTTCAATATGTTGAACCACATCATTGTCTAGGTCCTAGGTATTTATAAAGTTAATCCTAATCCTCAGTATGATAGTAAAACAGCACTTATCATGATTGAATTATTCTAATAAGAAAACATAAAATAGAAGCCTATATAAAACAGAAAACTAACAAAAGCCTAATCAGTTCATGAAACCTAAATCTATATGAACTAGTGAATTCCTAATTGTAAAACAATTCTATTTTTATAGCACTAAGGTGGTTGGAACTTAACAAATTCTCAAATGCTCCTGCCTCACCTTGTATCTTATTTTTAACTTTTAGAGGAGATTTGCAATGTGAAAACCTGTTGTTTTGCCCTTTTGGTAGAAATACTTACAAGTCTCTACGTACGTATCATGTGTCCATTCTTTTACTTTTCCTGCAAAGGTGATTGCTTTCTTAGTGGGGTAGGGTGCATGATATCAACATAAAATCTAAGAAAAAAATATTACTAGATCTAGAATATAAACTTATTCATGATAATTCACTCCCCTGGAGTCCATGTTACTAATAAAGCTTTTTCAATACAAAACCCTTACTAAACAATTTTAGCAAAAATAAATTTTCTCTCATTTATTATTGTAATGGTTGTGTTTCTTAATTGGAGGTGCCTTTCAACTATCACAAAGACATGGTTCCAGGGGGGGGGGGGGGGGGGGGGGGAGGGGGGAGATGGGGTATCATTTTGATATACTAAAAATTTTCAATAAGGTGGTTATCTTCTTATAGGAACCAATTGCGAACCATGCAACAATAAATTCCATTCATAATGCCAAAAATGAATGCCAAAGTCCTTACTAAGAGTGAGATGACCTATGATTTCATTTGGTACTTGCCATTCTACGGCAGAATGGCAAAAATGTCATTAGTAACCATAAGTAGCAGGTACCAAAGGCTTGGTTGAGTCAAGATGAGTAACAAGGAAAATGTCACATTGTTCATGTTTATTGAGAACCTATTCTCAAATGGTGCGAGAAATGGTTATGGGATGGGTGTGTGGAAAACAATCAGAAAAGCATGAGACTCAATCCAAGGCAAAGTTCGCTTCTCTATTGGCAATGGAAGAAGCATCAAACGTTGGAAAGATAGATGGAGTGATGGTTCATCTTTCGAAGAATCTTTTTTGTCTTTTTGGTTTTAGCCACAAACAAAGATGCATGGGTAGCAGATATTGGGGAGCAGTATGGGGAAAGTGGTTGGTAGAGCCCTCACTTTTCTTGAAAGCTTGAAGGAGTGATGGACTTTCTCTAAAAACTCCAAGCTTGCTTAGTTAGGAGTGAGGAGGATTGTTTGGAGTAGAAGTATTCCAAGGGTGACAAGTTCTCCATCAAATCCTTCTCCTTTCATTAGTCCAAGGAACAAGTAAGTCATTTCCCGCAAACTGTGTTTGGAATCGCTGGATTCTAGAAAGGTGACTTTTTTTGCTTGGGGGGCCTCGTGGGGCAAAATTTTGATATCAATCAACTTAGAAGAAGGGGATGGAGTATGCCAAACAGATCCTATATGTGTAAATTGGACGAGGAATTGGTTAATCATTTGCTACTCCATTGCCTATAGCATGTATCCCGTGGCAATTGATTTTCTCTCTATTTTGTGTGGTTTGGGTGATGCATTCGAAAATATAAAGATATTCATTAACCTAACATGGTTCCGCCATGGGCAAGAAGTGGAAAAAAAAGCTTGGAGGGTCACTTTTGTGTCTGTTCTAGACACAATGGATGGAAAGAAACAAAAGAGACTTTAAAGATTCAAAACAAAAAGAACAAGCAATTAAACTATCTTTTATAAATAATAAATGATTATCTTCTGACCATGATGGGTTTCGTAGTTTGGATTAGTTCAAAATAACGAGAGGGGGTGAGAGGGGTTTGTTTTTTGTTCCTCTCCTCATTCTTCTTCTTGCATATTTTCAAGTGACCATGTATGCATTATGTGTACTTTGTTGTGCCTTTGGTTTAGGCACTTCACATATTTTTTGTATATATATATATATTCTTATTACCCGTAAAAAAAATGACACAAGGTGTCAATTGCTTATCAGAAAAAGTAGAAAAAAAGAATAAAAAATGTGACAAAACGTGTCTCACTCTCTAGAGGCATGAGGCCTAAGCCCTTTTCAACGTTCTTCAAATACGATATTCACATAAAGACTCAAATATTTAAAGAACTATTTTTATTTGGAAATTGATTTCTTGACACTATTAAAAAAAAAAAAAAAAAAAAAAAAAAAAGATAGAGAAACTCCATCTGCTTTTTCTTTTTCTTTTTTTTCTTTTTTTTTTTTTGGAAAAGAAACAAGCATCTTCATTTATCTTAAAAAGATAAATACAAGTATGTGCAATCCTTCAAAGATGTACAAAAAGGTTAAAAACTAACCAAGTGTCAAATCCCACTTGGGGAAAAAAATACAAAGGAGAGAAATATACACAAACTTCATCTTTACACTATTAAATTAATTAAGTTTAATTAAAATAATTAATTCAATGACAAAAGTAAAATAGTAATACTTTGCAAGGCCTACCACAAATAAATAAAATAAAATTTTATATAAAACATTATTAACGTGAATTTGTTATTTTCAATCATATCTTCTTTATTTAACCACAATGCAATTGATAGTATCAAACATTACACAATAATTTTTGAGTTACAATTTTGTATTAAAAATAAAATTAATAGCAAGAACAAAGTGTGTGAGTATTTAGGATTTGGATTGCAACAAATCAGGTTCAAACTTGATTTAAACATCCATTAGAGTAATTATTGATGTGGATAGTGTCTAGTATTCTAACATCAATGAGAACAAATTTTTATTAGGGAAAAAAATGAAAATGGAAATCAAAAAGTGGATACCTTTTTCATTTGGTTTTGATAAAAATCCTATTCTCGGTTCATGAAATAAATGCCTCAAAAATGAAATTGAGTCGCAAGTAGGGACCTCAACAGGCTAGGTCGGTGTATCCATGCTAAACCCTAATATTTTTCTCTCAATGGTTTTGGATATTTTATAGGTAGAACACAGGTATGAAATCATTTGTATCAGACCCAACCCTCCAAATATCTATTGCTCAAGTTTGGCTTATTCCATATGAAAAAGATGTTGGTAACTCAAGCAAACTGAGAGGAGGATGACCCATGTTTCCAAATTTAGAACCTTTCTAATTTTTCCAATTAATTCATCCATCCAACTACACCAAGCATGTAGTGACTAATCCGATCACAAATTGCAAGAAAAATAAAGAAGAATGGATGTATGGTATATACACGGAAATCTTAAAAGTTTTTTACCAAGGGGAAAAACCACAAGCTCTCACTTGCTAAATCTCAAACTAAAAGTTAAAACAAAATTGCAAGGTTTTACCAACAATTCAAGTGTTGAGGCTACCAATTCGAGAAGTAACCTTGAACTCTCACCTTACTTCTTCCATGTTTCAAAATCATGAAAATGCCACCTATGCCCTTGTTCACCTTTTAGTCAGAAACCCCTATGAAAGTCTATCAAAGTGGACTTCCGAAGCCCACTGAAGTACACTTTATGTCTCCCAAAGCACACCTTCGAACTCCTCTAAGGCACACTCTTCGTCTAACAAGAACCTAAGAAATTATAGGATATGAGAGTTTGGACACGGATTCAAAATCAAAGAATGATATCCATGTAAGGACTTGATCTTGAACAAGCAGAAATCCTACAATAGAGTATGAAACCTTATGCAAGGAGAAATCTCTTATTTCTCTTCTCTGAAGCTCTTAATTTTAAGAATTTGAAAAATGAATGATCCTATAATAAGTTAGCTAGGAATTTTCTTTCCGAAAGAAATTTGTTTCTAAATACAATTCAACCAATTTAAATCATTTCAATTTTAAATAAACTTTTAAAAAATTATGGGTTTCCTTGTGACTAAAAAGTTTCTAAAATCAATTTATTTAAAAAAATTTCCTATTCCAAAAAGTCTTCCAATTAAAATAGAAAATCTTCTTTCACAAAATAGAAACTATATATATATATATATATATATATATAGATATCATCTTTGATATAACTATTTCAAAAATATATATCATCTTTTTTAGAAACTATTAAAAATAAAAAATAAAAAATAAAACACGTAAAATTAATAAAAACATCTTTCATGAATTTTAACGCATAAAACTAATCCCAACTATCAAAATACACCTAATACCTCATTCAAAGACAAATGAAGCAATCCATGATGCACACTTCAATCTCCATATGTCGGTGGACTATAAGATCAAATGCATGAAACAACAACTCAACTATAAAGTAAATCAAAGCTTTCTGAAAAGACTTGTCAATTACATAGTTTTGGGATAAAAATTTTAACATGTTAAAGAAATTTTTTATTATTATTATTTGTGTAAACACACAAAAGAAATAAGGGATAACAGGAAAGTTACAATCAATGAATGCAGCTGGAAAGAAAAAATCAATACATATTATACCATTAGTAGAGGACACCGCATGGGTGATACATTCACTAGAGAATGATAAAGCATACATGTGACTACAGAATTACAAAGCATGGTGTGCTCATTCCTTCGATGGTCGAAAACACTTTAGTGAAGGATAGGGATGGCCATCTTTGTGCTTCAAAGGAGTCAGCTCTTGCTTTGGTGCCCTTGAAGAGATCTACTCTTAGCAACAAGGCTCTTTTGGTCAAAGCCTACCATTTCCCAAGTACATGCCCTCCTTCTTCTTCTTACTTAAGGCATTGGGCTTTCTTTCCTTCTTCTCTCTCTATGGGCTCTCATTCAGTGAACAGGTGGGCAGTTGCTTGTCTAGCTAGAGGAGCCAAGAGGTGAGCCTTTCAATGTGCTCAATGGCGTAACAAGTGGGCCTTTGCATATAGTTTTGAATGATGGCATGTTGGTAGTGTCCACAAACAAAGAAACAAAGAGAGTGAAAGGGGGGGACAATTGGTGTAGAGGGAAAGCATCCCCACTTGTCTAATAGGGAGGCCTACTTCTCTAGGGACTATTTCAACAAGCTTGTTTCTTTTAGCAAATTCATGGGGATGCCAATAAAAGGGTTTGAAGAAAAAATTTAGCCCTTCTGAGAATGGAGCTGAGAAAAGGAGATAAAACCTTAAGTCAGGGAATTAAAAAGAAAACCAAGTGTTGGATCCAAATTTGAGAGGGAATTGAGGAAGCTAGAGTGTTCCATTAACTATAGTTCTGCATCAAGGAAGGGTAGGAGGAACAAGAATAATAGTTGGGAACTAGCAAAGGTTGACTAATGAAGTTGCAAATTTTATCTTTGAATGTCAAAGGGATCAATGAGATAGAAAAGTGAAAAACGATCAAATCTCTTATTAGATCTTAGATGGTTGATCTTGTACGTTTACAAAAAACAAAGGTTCAACATATGTCATTGTAGAAGGAGAGGAGAGTCTAGGTGTGGGCAGGTTTTTGGAGTTGGAAGTTGTGAAAGCGAAGGAACAAGCAGGGGCGGGTGTTGGAGTTAATTGATATGGAGAAGGAGGATTTCTCAATCTCTTGTCATTTTGGAAGTTGTGAGGAGGATTTTGTGTGTATATTCATTGGGGTGTATAGGCTGGTCCAAAGTGAGGGGAGGGAGGATTTTTGAGAAAAGTTGGCTGCTACAAGCTTTAAAATCATCCTTGTTGTATAGGAGGAGATTTCAAATCGTTAGATGTACTATGAAAAGGAGGAACTGCTCAAAACTCTCATAAGCAATGAGGCATTTTTCAAAGATCTTAGAGAAGTTTCGATTGAAGGACCTTCCTTTCATTGGAGGCCCATTTACTTAGAGTGGAGGTTTGGATGATCAAATTGCTTCAAGACTTCATCATTTTCTTGTATCCATAGAGTGGGAGAATCTATTGAAAGAAGCAAATATCACGGAAGGGGTGGCTAATGCCTTCCACAACATTCTTTCAAAACTAACAAAGTGGAGGCCGAGTATCAAAGGGTTGGCCTTTGAATCTTTGGACATAATAGATTTAGGACTACTGAAGGAGAAGGTTTATGCTGCCCTTCCTTGCTTGTGTGAAGATAAAGCGCCAGCATTGGATGGTTTATCCATGGCTTTTTGACAATTTTGTTAGGGTCATGAAAAGTGATGTAATGGGATATTTTAAGGAGTTCTATGAGCATGGGTCCTTTGAAAGAAGCCTAAATGCCATACTTGTGCTAATACCAGAGAAAGGGTGGCAGAAGATTTAAAAAACTTCAGACCAAATTAGCTTAGTGAGGGGACTATACAAACTTCTAAAAAATGTTTTGGCTAACGATCTCAAAAGAGTGGTGGGAAAAGTGGTTTTAGATTTTCAATATGCATTTGTTGAGGGTCATCAAATCTTGGAAGTAGTTCCTATACCAAATGAAGTCATTGACTCAAGGTTGAAGAGTTCCATCTATAGGATTGTTTGTAAGTTAGATATCAAAAAACACATGACCATATCAATTAGGTTTTTCTATGGCGATTTTGGATCTAAGTGGATTAGATGGAGTAAATGATGCATCTCTATAGCTTGCTTCTCTGTCTAGTTGATGGCGCCCCATTAGGTTATTTCCAAAGTTCTAGGGACTTGAGACAAGTAACCCTCTTTCCCTGTACCTTTTTATGTTGACTATGGAGGAACTCTCCAGCATTCCAAATAGGGAAAAAGAAGGGGGCTTCATCAAGGGTTTAATAGTCAATGGGAGAAGAGGTGTGGTATTGAAAATTTCCAATTTTTAGTTTGTTAATAATACTCCTATCCTTTGTGATGCCAACAAGGACCAATTGGAGCACTTAACCTTGTCTTTCATGCGGTTTAAGGCAATCTTGGGTTTAAAAATCAATTTAGAGAAAAGTGAATTGATCCCGGTCCTAGGGGAGTTAACAAAATGTGGAAGAGCTAGTTGGCATTTTGTGCTATTGGGCGAGTTCCCTCCCCCATGTTTATTTGGGCCTTCAATTAGGAGCAAAGTTTAGATCGCCTCAAGGTTTGGATGCAGTGGAAGAAAAATTTCAAAAACATTGCTATATAGAAGAGAGTATATATCAAAAGGAGGAAGACTAGGTGATGTGACAACTCTTTATTGAGAGAGCCTTTCCCTAAATTGTTTTCTATAATTATTGTTAAAGATGCATGGGTAGCTGAGATGTGGGAGCAGGAAGGGGAGGGGGGCTGCTCGAACCATTGATTCTTAAGACAAATCCATGATTGGGAGCTTGAAGAACGGGAGGTTTTCTTTAGGAGACTGCAAGGTTAGACTATTAGTAGAGAAGTAGAGGACAATATTTTGTGGTTAAGATAAAAAAATAGCAATTTCTCAATTAAATCTCTCTACTCCTCTTTCTATTAGTAGGGAAGTAGAGGACAATATTTTCTTCTTCTAGCTAATGGAAGAATGGAGGTTTTCCCTTCGAGCACAGTTAAGAATTCTAATACTCCATTGAGGGAGGTTTTTTCTTGTTCAAGAAGCAGCATGGGGAAAGATCTTAAGACTGGACCAACTCAAAAGAAAGGGATGGAAGTTGCCAATTAGATGTTATCTTTGCAAAGAAAAAGAAGAAACAAGTGATCATATCTTTCTCCATTGCACAAAGGTGTTCATCTTAAGGCAACTCATTTATTCCCTATTTGGAATAAAGTGGGAAACAAAGTCCTCAAGTAGAAACATTCTTTTGAGTTGGCATGATCCTTTATTTGGAAAAAGAAGAAAAAAGCTTGGAGAGTAGCTCCTTTATATTTATTTTAGACCATGAGGAATAGAAAAGCTTTTTAAAACATTGACAATGTGAATTAAGCAATCAAACAGTCCTTTATGTATAACTTCTTAGAGTTAGTTAAGAGTGTATATGGGTGATTACTCTATGTCCATTTTAGACTTCATTAACTAGCTAAGCTCTAAGTTGGGAGAGAGATTTTTTTGGGTTTTTTTTTTTTTTTTAATTTTTTTGGTGCATCTTTCTTTGCTTCATATGGCCTTTTATAGTTCTTGTATACACCATGTATACTTATGTGTGCCTTCATTTTTTTTTTTTTCCTTGCACTTTTAATTGATTTAATCTTTTGCATATCAAAGAAAGGCAATATCTCCCATCTTAAATTCTTTACAAATATCTAGAATTTTACATTCATCTAACATGAATGCATCTCCATGCAACAAACATTCGGTACACAAATTGAATTTACTTTGTAGAAACTACTTGAGCAGATCCACATGCCTATTGTGGTGTAGTCATTAGCAAATTCCTTTACACTTCCGACATATAAGCAATCTATCCATTAATCTTCAAGAAGCTGGAAGTTTTATTTCCAATTTTCATATAAAATAAACAAATAAATATATAAGCAGGAATCTCCTAGGTAGCAGTCATTGTTTGACCAGAAAAGATTGTAGATCATATCCTCTTCAGGAAACAAACTCAAATATCTTAATTTTTTAACATGTTTCTTAGTCTTCCCGACCACACTAATTAACCTTATCTGCACATTGGCAATGCTAGAAATGGAAAATTTGCATTTTGACATACAATTGCTTTTCCCCTCTGATTATGATTTAACAGAAATTAGATTACAACAAATAGATTTGGGATGTCTAGCTAGACACATCCAATAGAAGAAATACCATCTCATAAAATAAAGAACACTGAAATATCTTAACATTATAATCAAAAGGTTAGACAGCCTTAATGATTAGTAGCAGTCAAAGTCCACTTGACAAGCATTTCCAGTTAATCAGCATTAACACTTTTTTAACCTGAATTTCATTCTTCCCGTGGGACAAGGAAAACCTTACATCCCCAAAAGAACACCAATATTTAAATTGCTAGTAAGCTAACATGAAGGAAAATCCTTCTGTTAACAACCTTTTCCTTCACTGGTTTTGATAATCATTGCCTCAATCCATAAAGCAAGAAAAATCAGTTTGTCCGCTAACCAGAGATTCACTAACATCTATGTCCAAAAATAAAAGACTATACTTTAAGAAACAATAATTTTCTGTGACAGACCAATCTTCTCTCTTCTTTGCATATACCTGAAACGAGATTAGCCTTTAATGCTTACTCTCATTTACCAGGTTATAATAAGAATGATACTCGGGATGTTCATCCCTGATATTGCAAACTGACCCGGTTCATCATAAGGCCATGGAATAACGTCATTACAAACAGGCAGACAAAAGCAAAAGAAGAAAGAAAAGAAAAAACCCAAATCCTTATCTTTCTGAGGTATATATGGAAAGCATCTCCAACATCTTAACCCATCAAATTCCCAAAATTAAAAGGAAAGAACTCTTTTGCCTTGTATAAACATTTCACAAAATTAAGCAACCTCAACTTTATTAACATCATAATTAAATGCCTCAACCCAATCAGGGAAATAAAATTAGAAAAAAATCATAATCCAGAAGCAGAACTTCAATTAGAGCTTTGAACACAAAGCTAACCCAATAGAAAATTATTATATTGATTAAAAGAAACCAACAATAATGAAAATAGATAAATAAATAAAATTACCCCATGAGATTGATTCGAAGACGAAGGCTCAATTCCACAAAGAGCTCAAACATCTGACCCAAATCGGCGGCATTACCGTGAGAATAGAGGAGAGTGGCGGTCGCCTTGGGATGCTTGACGTGTACGGCCACGATTTCGTTCCCCCTTCTGGTCCTGAGCTTCAACACGTCCACGTCATCCCTCCTGGGCACCTCCGGTATGTACAATCTGCCACCGCATGATTCGTCGGCCACTACTACGTAGGACGCCGGGGTAGGCGGAAAGAAGGCGAATTTCGCGGCGATCGACGACGTCACTCCGCCCATCTTCTTCTCATCACAGCATGCTCACTCATAAAGCTTCCCCCACCCCTCACCCCTTTAGATCCCAACTGGCGTCGGCGGCGGCGGCGGGGCGGTGTTGGTGACGATGGCGGAGGTGGTGGTGGAGACTTTTCCGAGGAATCTATGAGGTTTTGAACGTTACAGGACACAGCTTTTTGAGTTTTTTTTTCAGAGAGAAAGAGAGAGGAGAGAGAGAGGGACTGTTGAGTGGATATTGTCGCCTGACGGCGACTTTATAGGAAGAGTATGGCAAAACAAGGGTGTATAGGAGAAGTATGCCTGATCGTAGTTGTACGTGGCACCTACGTTGGGTTGTACGGTAGGGGCGGTAGGGCCCACGTGGAGGGAGGTGGGTTTCGCATTGAGATACGTGATGTTGGAGGAGGTGATGCCGTGTACGTGAGGTTTATACCTTAGAGATCCTGAAAGTGGAGAGATGATATGCCATGTTGCTACGTGGACGCTTAGCTGTCATCCTGGTCACAAAGTAAAAAGCATTTAGCCGCTGCCCTTGAGCACCAATAAATAGAAGTATTTGATATCCCTAAATGTACTTGATCTACTTTAAGATTCGAATTAAATCTATTGATTCGATTTATTATCTACTAAGTCCACACTCACAATATATATAAATTACAAAATTATCTTTTTCTTCTAAATTTTAAAAAGTCATTTTCTCCATTTTCCTTATAACTAAACATTTTTAGGGTTTGCATGCAAAATTAGTAATCTTTAATACTTGGGTTATTTTATTGATAGAAAAAGATAAATTATATCATAAGGATATAATCTTAGTTTCCAATTTTTAAAATAATGAGAAATTTTAGATTGTGAAATTGGTGTTTCCTTTTTATGTTTGATTCTTAAAAATTCTGAGATAAAATACGAGAAAAAAAATAAAAAAGAAAAGAAAAAACATGAAGAAAAGATAAAAGATATATTTAATGTGAATAAATCATTTTTACATACTAATTCAATTTTATTTCATTTATTTCTCTTTTTAATATAAATATTAAATAATTCAAATATATATGTCTTAAACTAATTTTAATTATATTTAATTTTTCTTCATATTTTCCGAATCAAACATAACTCTTATGTTTGCTAGATGGTATTTCTTTAGAAGATGCAAATTTACCACATTATTCTTAAATTAACTTTGGTGATATATATTGAAAGATAACTTGTTTTAGGGTTATCTTTCCATATTCAATTAAACTAAAATATTTTAGGAAATCATACAAGAATTAAAGATTAATGCATCTTTGAATTCTTAGTTACTTAAATGCTAAAGAAAAAAAATGAACTTCAAGAAGAACTTTCTCAATTTCTAATCTTAATTGGGAAAGATGCAATAAGGCTATATATCAAGAGCATGGTGATGGTTTGTAACTTGTAACAAATTTCCAACTCAAATATTAGCATATTATAATAAGAAAATTAGAGATAGAAATAATCAATTTAATGCTCCCTCTCAAGATGGAGAATGAATGTTGTGAACTCTCATCTTTCTAAGAAGATAAGCAAACTAGGTTGGATGAAGAGGTTTAGTTAGCAAGTCTACAATATGATGTTGTGAAGAAACATGCAACATCTTTGGGTGACCAACTTGTACTTTCTTTCTTACTAGATGTCAATCAATTTCAATGTGTTTAGTGTGCTCGTGAAATATAAGATTAGTTATAATATATAAAGTAGCTCAATTGTTACAAAATAGCTAGTCAGGTTGTGGATGTTGAATGTGCAAGCCTTAAGTAAAGAGAAAAGCCACAGTATTTCACAAGTTGCATTGGCTAGAGATCGATATTCTGCTTTAACTGGAGATTTTGATACAATTTGTTGTTTATTTGATTTCCATGAAACCAAAGAGTCTCCAATGAAGATGCAAAAATTGTTAATACATTTTCTAGTATTTGGGAAAAAGGCCTAGTCAGAATCTGCAAATCCCTTTAATTGAATTGATGATGATGAAGAAAAAAATAATCCTTAGCCTATAGTGGACTTTACATATTGGAGTAATCTATGAGCTACCTGCAAGTATGGAATTCTTGGTTTGGCAAGAAACTAACTCAAACGATTGATAGCATAAGACAAGTCTAGTCTTGTTATGGTGATATATAACATTTTTCCAATCATTCTTCTATATACAATAAGGTCATCAAGTAAGTCATCTTCTTCTTGCAAGAGCTTGATGTTAGGATCCATTGGAATTTTACTTAGCTTGCATCCAAGTAACTCTAAGTCTGATAGAAGTTGTAAGGCATAGTGTCTTTAACTGAGAGAAATGCCTTTGGGAGATCTAGCAACTTCTAATTTAAGAAGATATTTTAAGGGTCCTAAGTCTTTGAGCTTAAAACATCCATCAAGAAATTGCTTCAATTCAACAAAGTCCTTTTGATTGTTGCTTTCTATGACAATATCATCAACATATACAAGTGGCATCATGAAAGAATTACAAGTCATTATGGTAAAAAGAGAACTATCAATAGTAGATTGCTTGAAACCTTTGCTGATGAGCACACTTGAGAATTTGGAAAACCGTTGTCTTAAGGCTTGCTTGAGTCCATAATGGGATTTATGGAGTTTACAAATAGTATTGGCAGGCAAAAAAGGCTTCTCCTCATGGTGAAATCCAAGTGGCAAAGACATGTATACTTTTTCAATAAGATTACCATGTAAAAAAGCATTGTTGACATCTAATTGAGTTAAACTCCAGCCATATATGGAAGCTAAGGCAAGTAGCATTTTTACAATGACAAGCTTATCTACTAAGGAGAAAGTATCAAAATAGTCAATGCTTGTTGAGTATATACCCTTTCACCACCAAACAAGCTTTATAACGCTCTATGGTACCATCTACTTTGTATTTAATTCAATAAACCCATTTACAACCAACATGATGTTATTAGGTGGCAAAGTAGTCAATGTCCAAGTGCCATTGCCCTCTAAGGCCTATAACTTAGTTGGCATAGCCTCTTGCCATTTTGGAATTACAACTACCTGAGAATAGGTTGTTGGTTTAACATGAGAAGATATGGAATGAACAAAGGTCCAATGGTTAGGAGTTAGTTTGTCATAATTGAGGGCATTTGATAAAGGATGATAGGTGGAGTAAGTGACACTGGAAATAGAAGAGCAATGGTAATCCTTAAGGTAAGAAGGTGGTTTTGTGACACTTGAAGGACATGAGTTAGAGTTAGATGGTGGACTAGAATTTGTATTGGGACTTAGAGCTATATTAGTGGGGAAATGGTTAGGATCAATAGATGAGAAAGATGGTAAAACTCGATCAGAAAAGAAATCAAAATGAGGAAGATCTTAGGACACTACCTGGAAGGGAAAATTTTCTTTGTGGAAAGACAACATCTTTGGATATGAATGTGGTGTTAGTGGCCAAATCAAACAACTTGTATCCTTTGTATCTAATAGGACATCCAAGGAAAACTGCTTGCATGGACCAAGGAGAAAACTTTGTGCAATGACGAAGAAGGGTGAAAACATAACACAAACAACTAAATGCCCGAAGATGATTGCAGGAAGGCTTTTTGTTCCAGAGTAATTCAAATGGTGCTTTGTTAGTCAAGATTGGCGATGACATTCTATTTATTAGGTAAATTGAGGTGAGTATGCAGTCTTCCCAATGTCTTGAGGGAATATGTGATTGGAAATGTAGAGTCCTAGCAACATTAAGGATGTGTTCATGCTTTCTTTCAACCATTGAATTTTGTTGTGATGTGTCAATACAAGGATGAAATGAAATGACTTGGTTTTTACAAAAGAAATCAGAAAAAGAAAGTTTAGGTGCATTATCTGAGCAAACAAATTTTATTTTGACTCCAAACTGAGTTTGAGTTAAA
The DNA here is from genome assembly GCF_004353265.1 of Vitis riparia. Classification (NCBI taxonomy): domain Eukaryota; kingdom Viridiplantae; phylum Streptophyta; class Magnoliopsida; order Vitales; family Vitaceae; genus Vitis; species Vitis riparia. The sequence goes on from NC_048444.1 coordinate 10,363,732, forward strand.
AAAAATTAAAAAAAAAAAAAAAAGTAAGAAGGACTTTTATCACTTTAATTTTTTTATGCAAAAGATAGACCCATGTAAACAAGTGCAGTCATCGAAAATTGTAAAAAAATAATGATATCCTTCAATAGTAGGGGTATGAAAAAGACCCCAAACATCATAGTGAATCAATAAAAATGATGATTTAGACCAATTATTTGAAGAGGTAAAGGGCAAATGTCATTGTTTTTGCTTAATGACATATCGAGCAATGATCAAAATTAGCATAAAATTTTGAAACATTCAATTCATTTTTCAAGGTATGAAGTCTAACATGTAAGGGATGACCCAAACAAAAGTGTCAAAGATCATTTTGTGATAGAAACCTTATTACAATTTGTCAAGATATCTAAAAACTTAGGAGAACTTGAGGAATAAAAAACATAGAGATTGTCTTGTCTTCTACCCATCCCGATCACTTTGCCTTGAGTATGGTCCTGGATAATACAAGAGTCGGTGAGGAAATTGACTGAGAATTGATGATTTTTAGTAAGAACACTAATGGAAATAAGATTGAAATGGAAATCAAGAACATACAAAATTTTTTATAGAAGCAAATTATCACGCAATTGAACTGAACTTGTGCATTTAATAGGAATTGAATAACCATTTGGTAGTGCAATAAACAAATTAGCTGTTGGAATTGAGAAAGTAAAAGAACTCAAGGAGCAACACACATGATGAGTATCTCCTGTGTCCAAAACCTATGATTTTAAGGAAATGGAAGAATTGAAAAAAGACCAAGAAGAAGAAATTATACTATTGAAACTACAAATTGAGGATTCAGACCGTTGCACTTTTAGAGAAGCATGAGGATTGACTTGCAGCTACGAGCTCAAAATTGAAATGAGTTGTTGACATTATGAAGGAGTTAATAGACTCAAAAAGGTTTCAAAGAGAGTTGATCTAGATTCTTCATTCATTGTAGAAACCATTTGATTCCCTTGAGCCTTGGTCAACGTTGACTTGGATTTTGGTTTATACCCAAGTAGGCACCTATGAAGCTTATAGCACTTATCAATGGTGTGGCCCTATACACCACAATGAGAATAGAGAGACCTATCTCCTTTTGGTTTAGAACATAAATTACTTGCCAAAGCTATTGTAGAAGAATTAGAACTCTAATTCAGAGAAAATGTTGATGTAGATGCATTAGGATCATTAAGATTTAGGGGATCTGAATTGAGACTAGAGCTAATAGAGTGTTTTTGTTCTCCTTGAATAACCAGAGAAAAGACTTTTAACAAAGAAGGCAAATGAGTCATCATCAAAATTTGAGCACGAATTTGAGCATAGGACTCATTGAGCCCCATGAGGAATTGCATAGCATACTCCTGTTGTTGAAAATCCATCCATAGTTTTTTTTCCTCTACAATGATAAATAGACACAAGTTGATATTCTGAGTTTATCCCAAAGAATTTTCAATTTGGTGAAATACTCATTGACATTAAGGGATCCTTGGTTAAAGGAAATAAACTGCTTCTTGATTTGGAAAATTTGATGATCATTACTTTGATGAAAACGACCACATCTAGATTTTTGAAGCATTATCTATGTATAATAGACTATTTGTTATTTCTTTATAAACAACATTAAGAATCCAAAAAATTACCATGCTATTGCAACAAGCCCAAATGCAAAAGAGAAGATGATCAAAGGCTGGTTGAGTGATACTTCCATCAATGAAACTGACTTTGTTCTTTGCAGCACTAGCCATGAGCATGAAACGACTCCAAGTATTGTAATTAGACCCAGTCAAATGGTGTGAAACCAAAACCAAACTTGGATGATCACCATTATGCAGATAAAAAGGACTTCCATAATCTTCCATTGATGACATATTTGATGAACCCATAACTTGGTGACTGTCATTGTTGACATTTTGGTTGCCTTCTCAAGCCATTAGATAAGAGAAAAGAGAAGTAATGGAAGAAAATGAGATAACGGAGAAGAAAATAGCTCTGATACCATATCAGAAAAGAAAAAATACTTCAAAAAGAATTTTTTCAATTTCTGATCTTAATCAGGGAAATATAAGAAAGCTATATATCAAGAGCATGGTAATGGTTTGTAACCTGTAACTAACTTGTAACAAATATCTTCTTAAGAATTAAATTAATTTTTGCTTCAATGCCACTCAAATGGTATAATGACTTTTAATGATAACTTTTGAATTTCCCTTATAGCTAATGTTAATTGTAGGAAAAAAAATTTATACCATGTTTGGTTTTGCAAAATATAAGAAGAAAATGTGAAGCACAATGACTTTTTTTTTTTTTTTTTTTTTTGTATTTGCATGATTTATCTTGAAAATAAATAAATATAAAAAATCAAATATAATTAAAAATAGTTTGAAAGTTATATACTTTAAAATCATTTAATTTTTATATAAATGAAAAAAATAAGTTAAATAAATATTAAAAAATACATAAAAATAATTTATTAACTTTAAATTTATTAACTTTAAATCTATCTTTTAAATTTATCCTATTTTTTATTTTTTATTTTTTACTTTTTTTTTTCTCATATATATATATTTTAATTTTTCGAGAACCCAACCTACTGTCAGGTTCTTTCCGGTTGAGCTTGGATTATGAAGAAATCTCCAAGGGTGACAAGAACCTAAGAATTAGTACTATCTCATGCTTAAGTTGGTTAAAAGTGAGAGAAAAAGTTTTATAAAGAAAAAAAAAATTATATTATTTCTTTTATCTTACCTGGCATTGGGCACCACCTGTCAAGGAGAGGACTGTTCCATAAATCATGTAAAAAAAAAAAAAATCCAAATCACTAATTATTAATTATTATTATTTTTTGTTATTTTAATTCTTTTATTCATTATCCGTATTTATATGGACTACAGACTATATGTTAGATATCCAAGTACTATAATAATACCTATGCGACAGATTATAATGAGTCTTATATGATGATAATTTTATTGATCATTAATTATGTTCCTTTCAATACAATCACAATTATCTGAAGTGATCAACCTCATCGATTTTTTCCAAGGCCAACTTGAGATGGATTAGAATTATTCCAAACAAGCCCAACCACCTTAGTGCCTAACATTAGTCAATCACTAGTCACATCTCACCATGATTAATTGATTAATTCCTACTCTTATTATTTTAATAAATTCTTAATTCTAATTAAACATGACCAAAGAAATCTCCGAGTTTATTTGGAAATTATTTTTCAAACTCGAAAACACATCTGATAAAAAAACCTATTTTAAAAAAATATTTGATACTACGTGAACGGTTATTTATTTATTTATTTATATAAATATATATTAAATATTCCCAAATAAGGCCATGTTAATTCATGATTTGGGTGGTTCAATTCCTAGAGAAACAGCAGCTCATTAAATCAAAATTTATTCCCAAGGATGTAATGTTCTATAAAATTAAAGTCTTGTCAATCTTCAAGGCCTGAAATTCTGTGAGCCCTCTTGACTGGGCCAAGTGGGTTGACTGGCTTCTGTCCACTCATACCCTCCATGCATCTAGACCAACTTTGTGAAAGCCAATTAGCATATTGATTAATTTAATGATTATAGACATTTACTGCTTAGTGCTTATACTAATCTATAAAGTCAAGAAAGTATCTTCATCTGACCCCAATTTTCTTCCATGAAAGGATCTTGATTAGTTACCAATTTTCTTTCAATGAGACTGATAAGAAAAGAGAATATATGAGAAAATCAATCCATAAAGTTCAGATTTGTGTTGATAATTATGCCAACAAAAAGCAAAAAGCATGACACTTGAGGCACCTTCGGTACATACATACTCACATTCAACCAGAGGGGGCCCTCATGCCACTCCCATACCTTTCATCCTAACAACCCAGAAAGATAATTAAATCAGTAAAAATAATATGTTTATGACAAGTTTGGAACTGAAAACTAAGAACTCCCCCAACACCCCCCCAATAGTATTGAGGTTCACTTTAGTTCCATTTTTATTCCTCACATGCCAAACACATCCTTAAATTAGTAAATTAGTAAAAAAATATAGTTAGATTACTTATGGTTAAAGCATGTTGCAGTTATGGGAGAGAGAGACAAAGGCTTTTTGGAATAGAAAAGCCAATATGCTTCATCCCCAATATTTTAATCATAATATAATATAGCCCAACTATGGGTACGTTACATATAAACTATGGCAGAAGAATGGAGTGAAAATACAGCAAGAACCATAAAGGACATGTTCCACTATCAGTGGCCTAATTTTTGTGGGGCCTGCAGTTGTGACACATAAAATTATCACAGCTTGACCCCTATTCCTTAGGGACCCTTTTTTTTTTTCCTTCCCTTTTTTGACAAAGCAATTTAATACAATTTAGAAGCAACTTTAAACCACATTGGTGGAAGAAAGATGAGTGTATAATTTGCATTCACACAATGAAAATGGGGAGATGGACCACCCGCACTTATAATGACAGAATGGGTGGGAAAGGTCTGTCCCCTTTGGAAGCGCAAATAAGGCATATTGACAAGGGGAAGACACCAAATGCAATACGCCAATCTGCTTTTACAACTCACAAAAGTTCTATTTTCTTAGCCCCCACCCCCACAGAAGAAAAAAGAAACAAAAAGAAAAAAAAGAAAAAACCCTGACTTTCACTAGGGGAAATGATATGATGTTTGGAATGTACGTGCCACGGTTTTGCTTAGTGTTTTACGAAATTTACATTCACAGATTGGAGAGAAAAGTCCTTTGGGTGGGATGTGATTTTCCTTGAAATTTTCATCAGATTGAGGTGTACGTGCATTGAGGATTAAGGAGTGATATGCCCCAGGGAATTTGAAGCATAACATTCCATTTAAAAATCCCACTTGCAGTCATTTGAATTGGTATATTGATGCCTGGATAATCTTTAATTTTTGTCCTTTATTTGAAACCATAATGAGTGGTAGGTTTTGCAGATGGGGGGGTCTGCCTTTTGCTAACATGGTGGGGTGGGGGGATCAGTGCTTTATGATGAATGAGAATGACCCACCTTAAGTTGGCCTTTGTAGTCCAACTTTAAATTTTAAAAAATACAACTCAAAGAGTGCCATTTGATGTCTAAACTCCCAAAGTGCACTTCAGCCCACTGCTGCAATCAGCAAGGATGTTCAGATTTTATTGTGTTAAATTATAATAAGAGATCAACTTCAATCTCATCTATTCATAAAGATTTCTTTACTACTATACTAGGATTAATTGCTTCAATATAAAACTACCTCCAATTTTTCTTAAATTTTCCTTGAGATCCCACTCTAAGGAAAAGAAAGCAAAAAGTTTGGTATAGGTGCCCACAAAAGTGCAAAAAACATTGAGAGGGATTGGGCAAAGTTTTCGATGTGCGAGAGTGAGCACCTTGACCATAAGAATGTGGGCCTCATATGGTTAATCATACCTTTCATCCATGAGTGTTTATGGCATATAGGGTTGACAAATCATAACAAAGACAAGATGAAAATTAGAGGTATGTGGGAGATTCAATGCCTATTTGGAAATAGTTTTCAAAAAAATAGTTTTTAAAAATAATTTAAAAATAATAATTTTTAAAAGCAGTTCTTTTATATTTTCTAGAAGCTTGTTTGAATAATTTTTAATGTTGTCAACTTGTTTTTTATATTTTCAATTATTTTTTGTTTATAATGTTTTATTTTCAATCATTTTTTATATTTGTATAATTATTTTTTAAAACAATTCCTATAAAACAAATGAAAGAACTAAAAATAATTTAAACATGTTAAAAAAATGCCATACTTTCATAATAAGTTTTTAGAAAATTGTTTTCTATAAAAAAGTTACCAAACTTTTTTCAAGTCTAGAAAATAATTTCTTGATTTTAGTTTTAAAAAATAGTTTCCAAATAAGCTCTTAGTATTATATGCTATGAGTATTATACAAGCGTTGACTTGATTAGGTAAAAATTCAAGTGTAAGATTTCATTGTATTGTATTAGGATTTTCCTTTGAAGCATATGCCCTAGGAGGGCATTTCCTACTATTAAAATAGGATACACCCTAACAGGGGGTTTCCAAGTAAAGTAGTTTTTAAGAATAACTCTATAATTGAATGTGGAAGTGCCCATGATATCTCCTACCATTTAGAATGGAAAAGGCTTAAAATGCTTTGTAAAGGAGGAGGGTGACTCTAGGAGTGGTAATAGACATACTACACTAAAGACATGAGTAAGGTATAATGCATGGTAAGCCTTGCTACCACACAGGCATGGATGAACATCACGAGTGTGGTGAAACTCAGGGGTACAATGTTTTGTTGTGGAACTGTATTTTTATTTTTATGTGCATTCTCACTTAATAATAAGACTCGTTTTTTATTAGTACAAAACTAATTTTTTAAAAATTGGAATCATCATTTATTTTAATTTATTTTTAAAGGAAAAAAAAATAAAAAATAAAATTTTATGTGATTCCTTTTTTTAGAAAAGTCAAGTCTATGAACCAAAAAATAGATTTGGGCATCAAGTTATATAATAAGATGACAAAGTGACAAATTATAACACCCCTTTAAACTCATATACATACGGTCTCTATTAAATAAATAAAGAGAATTATGATAATTAATTAATTAATCATAGAATATTAGTACATATAAATACACAACAAGATAAAATAATGACAAATTACAAGAATATACAACATAAATAATGAGAGAATTGCATTGAGTAATTTATTAGATTAATTAGAAAATATGAGTTTTATTATTCTAAAAATTACAACATAATTTAAAGGAATTTCGAAAGAATCTATTTTCAATAAAAACAATTTCATATTAATGATTTTAATTTACTTATTCACAAAGCGCATGTTTTGAATACAATTTTATTATTGAAACTAAATGTGTAGATTTGATTTTACTTACAAAAGAAAGTTTTATTTACTTTTTCTAAAAGAATAGATTTTTACAAATTTTGAAGAAATATTTCAATTCAAATCTTATTTAAGAGAAGTGATTGACTACAAAATTGAATTAAAAAAAAAAAGCACTTAAAAATTATTTACAAAAAAAAAAAAAAATCAGCCCAATTTTATTAAAATAAAGATTTTTTTTTTCATATTTTATCTAGAAAAAGGTTTCTTGGAAAATTTATTAAAAATATCTTTTTTTTTTTAAGAATAAATGTCTTTCCTACAAAGTAATATATATATATATATATATATATATATATATATATATATATATATATATATATATAATATTGACAAATTTATTTGAAAAGTGATATTTACAAATTTATTTAGAAGAATAATTTTACGATTTTATTTATTTATTCACAACAAGATATTCCATTCCAAAGATTCCATTTAGAAAGATTTCTTTTTCAACTTCTATTTACAAAAATTATTTCCAAATCCACTTTTTATTTAAGAAAAGAGTTTTTATTACAACTTCTATTCCTAATCCAATTTTTATTAAATATTATATATATATATATATATATATATATATATATATATATATATATATAACTTCTATTTCCAATCCAATTTTTGTTTTAGAAAAAAAATTATTTCAACTTTTATTTTTAATCCAGTTTTTATTTTAGGAAATGAGTCTTTAAAACAAATTCCCAAATACAATTGTATTAAGAAAAGTGATTTTTTATATTTTACTTACTTACATCTAGTAAGTAAGCATTATATTTTATATTTTATTTCTTTTAAAGTAATTTTTTATCTAGCTTTTAATGATATTTATAGTATATTTATAATGTCTCTTGTAGTATATTTGATAATGACTCTATTTTATTTTATGATAAGAGAACTTAAAGTATATAATTAAATTTATGGATGAAATGAAAATATATAGTGCTACATTAAAAATATTTATATATTTAGGTTTAATATGTTATCATTAAAATTAGTATATAATGAAAGATAATTATTCTATTATTTACTTCAATAAAAATATTAATATTATATATAAAATTTATTTAATTATTATAAGACTTAATGTCAAGTGTTATAAGAGACTTAGATTACAAATATGGTTTATTTATGTATTTTTAGATTAAAAAAAAAAATACACTATTAGCTAGTAATTCATGTGTCTTGCATGCAAAACAAGCCTAGTGTTATTAAAAAGTGTAATATGATATGTTTCTAGGTTTTAGACATACATAGCAAACAAAGAACTTCTTGATTATTATTAGTGTAACTCTTCAAAGCTTGATCTAGACACTTGACATTAATTGAACCTCCAATGAGGGTATGATTATAGATGAAAATTTCCATAAATTTCGATGAAATTTCATTGAAATATCACGTTTCGAGGGTCATGGAAGTGAAACAGGGGGTCATAATGTTGGAGGGCAAAAATATCCAAAAAATCACAATGTTTCATTGAAATTTCGGTATTTGGTGATTACTCGATGAAGTGTGGAACAAATCGCCATTTGCAACATTTTTTTGTTGATTTCTCGATGAAAAAAATCGTCCCACCACCACTGGAGCAAGCTAGCCCCTTGGTAAATATGTTGCACTACATATTTTATATATATATATATATATATATTAAAAGTTATCATATAAACAAAATATTAAAAGAATATTTTAAAGAACAAATTAATTATAATTATTTTATAATTAACTGAAAAACTTTTGTTTAATTGATTACCAAAAATGTAAAAATTATCATGATAATTTTCTTCATAGTGTTTTTAATATCATTAATATATTAATTAAATATTAAAAATATACATATATTATCATTTATTTTATATTATTTAATACCATTGAATTAAATGTATCATAATTTTAATATTAAATATATTTTAAAATTAGACATATTATAATCAAATATCATAATATTATTATCTAATAATATTTGATATAATTTAATACTGAATGTACACTTATAAAATTTATATTTTTTATTAACTCGTACAATATTATTATTAAATATGATAAATTATTCATACATATAGCAAATTATTCAATAAAACAACTTTAAAATATTTATTATACTTTTAATTACATTTGTATGAGGTTTTTATTTATATTTCTATGAGTTTTGATGAATTTTATGCTAATCAATTTTTTTTTTTTTTACTAAAATATCCATCGATATGTCTTCAATATATCCAATATATCTATAAAATTGAAGTATCGATATATCCGTGATTATCTATATTTTCATACTTGGGTATAACTAGCCAATCAATTACTTTGTTGTAGTACACTCTTGAAATAACAAAGAAACTTATATGATTCCTAGGAATTCTGTTCTGATAGCTAAGTTATGATCACTTCTTACAAAAAGGAAAAGTAAGAGTAAGAGAAGAAGTTACATACTTTGTATATTACTTAGTTATTCTTTATATCACCTCGTAAGGTTTGGTTAGAAAGGTATAATTAAGGGTATTTCATGTGGGGATATATATATATATATATATATATATATATATATATATATATGCTTCTTCCTAGTTAGATTGTTAATCCTATGTTAACGGGAGATGGCCAACAATGGTTTGAGTAGCATTAGAGAAGACAAACTTTGCACCATGGGAAAGATAGGATTAATTATGACATTGCAAGTAGATGACAAATGAGAGTTTAGGTAACCCATGCATGGTCAGGTTAGAGGATTAGTCTAGGATCCCCATACAATTGAGCACATAGGCTATTAATTATAAGTTAGGCTCTTACCAGGTGTGGACCCCGCATTTATGTGCATGCGCTTCTACTCGATGGCGAATTCGCTTTTTATTTGAAAATGATTTATTTTTTAGAAAATGACTTGAAGTCGCCACTTATTTTTGTTTTATTTTTAAAAGGAAAACAAAATAAGAAAGAAAACCTTAAGTGTGACTTCTTATTTGAAAAAAATGGTTTGCGAAAAATCAAATCGGGGTTCGGGGGTCAGGTTACTTATTGGAAAGGTATGGTAAAAACTATAGCATCCCTATAAGCTCCTAAAATGGGTCTCTACTAAGTAAAATGAAGCAAGTATGACAATTGATTGATCAAACATGAATACGAAAAGGATATCAATCTAAAAATAATCGAATGAACAAGAAAGATAGAGAGCGTACTTGAGTAATAAGCTGATTACTAAAAGTCTTTTTCCCAATAAGGTATTTTGGGTTGCAGCTCACTGTTTTTTCTTCTTATTTTCGCGCACTATACCTATAGCTCCATTTTAGCTATCTTCACATTTCCTTTAGATTAAGTTCAACTCATTTTTCTTCCCCTGTTTCAACTCTCTCCAGGAAAACCTCCCATCTCCCAAGTTATCCTTTCTGCTCAAGCTCTCTTCATTTTCACTCATTCTTCTTCTCTCCAGCTATTTCTCCCTCCCCAGCTATCCTCTCCGCTCAAGCTCTCTTCATTTTCACTACTTCTTCTTCTCTCCAGCTATTTCTCCCTTCCCATCTATCCTCTCCGCTCAAGCTCTCTTCATTTTCACTACTTCTTCTTCTCTCCAGCTATCTCCCCCTCTCTAGCTATCCTCTCTGCTCAAGCTCTCTTATTTCTTAAGCAATCCTTCTTCCAACAACCAAAAACACGTTTTTTTTTTTTTTTATTCTTCTCAAGCCCGAATACCCAACTGGTTCTCCTCAGTCCTCTCCAATTTCCCCAGCTATCTTCCTTCCCAACCCATCATGCTCTAGCAAAAAACACGCTACCCTGTATAATGACCTTCAGTTTTTTTTTTTTCATTTTTTCAAAACCACCTCAGAATATTCTCCTTGCACGTGTCATTGGCTCATTGCACCTTCAGCCCACTACAGTGATTCCCCAATGGCCAATCCTGAGGTGACATATGGATTTCTAAGGTTCTTCCACGTGGCAAAATAACACCTGCAAAAAATACACCCCAAAATGGGGGTCTACACCAGGCTCAACCTAATTAGTTGATTCAAGTAGTATGTGTGAGTTGATTTCTTAGATAACGTTTAGTCCCTTCAATTAACCCATTTTCTAGCTTGATGACCCAATCGAAGAGTGGTGAACATGATAAGTTGGCTCAACCTTGGTTCAAATTTTAATTCAAGAGTCATTCATGGATACATGTTGCATTAGGAAAACATCAATAGGTTAGCTATCGTTGTGTCTATCAATCAAAGGAAGGACATCATTACCTATGACGAATGCACCTCTCCCCAAACATTTTCCTTGCAAAATTTGAAGCATTTGAAATCTCTTTTCAATTTCCTTTTTTGCTTAAAGCACTCCTACCACTATCATCAGTTCCTCCTTCGGGGTAGTGTAAAAAAATTTGGTTAAGGAAAGTGAGTAGAAAATATATATATATATATATATATATATATATATACATCTTAGAAATAGGACCCTCAATATAATTTAATAAAATAAGACAATTTTCATTAATTATGAAAGGAAAGAAAAATATATAATATATTAAACTAAATAAAATAATAATAAAAACATTTTTAAAAAAGTTTGATATTTTATTAAAATTTATTAAAAATTAAAAGGATTTTTTCAAAATAATTTGAAAATAGCAAAAAATGTCGCTAATTTTTTTTAAAAAAATAATTTTAGTAAGCTTTTGCTACAAAATTTTAGAAAAGTTCTGTAATTTCACCTATAAAAAGTTTGATTTTTTTTTTCAAATAATTAAATGTAAATCATTTAATAGTTATAAGATTTTTATTTAATAGTTATCTATAATATGATGATACAAGTATTGTACCATTATAAAAACACAAGTGCTTTGATAATTAGAGATTTAGTAGAATCATAAATCTTCTCAAATAAAATATAAGCGAGGACATAAAAATTAAAAATTATTGTTTATAAATTCAATGGATCCTATTAAGCCATATAATCTTTTATAATAAAAATTAAACAAAAACTCCATATGAATCATTCAATAAGATTAAATTTTGCCAACAATTAAATAATATATATAATTTAAATAATTATGTAGTTAGTTGCAAATTATTAATTACTTAATTAGATCTAAAAAATTTAAATTTAAAAAATCTCAAGATCAAAATGAATACTACCCACTACTAAAAGGATATTTAATCAAATATTAGATATAAAATTACAAAAAATTAATTTATTGAAATTTATTTTATGATGATATTAAGATTTATATAAAAATCAATCTTATGATGATTAATCATTTGTGTGATAAAAATGGGATTAGATAAAATTAAGAAAGAAAAATAAATATGGATACTACAAATAAGTTTTATAAAATATTTGAGCCATTGTCATTCTTCCTCATGGTTTAAGGCTCCTACTTGTTTGTACCCGGTTTTGTGCGACATTGATGCATGATCCGAAAGGTCTACACAAAAGGATACTCTAGGTCTACCTTAGGGAATCCCCTCTAATGACTAAATTAGACCATGAACTTGTGTGCCTTCACTAATGCTTGGTTGCACCTCTTTTATAACACTTGCTTATATTGTCTCACTCTCTACTTAGATGACTTGTGAGACAATAATGGCTTGATAGGTGCCTTCTCGTTTGTCATTAGCTTGCAAGGGAAGGAGATGTGTAAAGAGAGTGACATGCAATTCTTACAAAAACCTCCCAAGGTCATTAGTGGATGTTGGTTACTCTAATCTACTGCATTTTGTCATAGACACGATGCTGTCATTAGCTAGGCAAACATCTATGGTTCAAGGAACCATGCTCGCTTGATATTTTTCCCTATGAAAACTCATATGGGCACCCCCAAACTTGGTTGCACATTTTAAAGCAAATGCTCAAATGTTTTTATTCAAGCATGTTCACTAGGTCCTTGCACTGACATAGCTACAACCTTCTATAATTGCCCCTTTTTGCAACTTTGCCTTCTAGGTGGGAATCTAAGGGTGGTGAGTCACAAAAATTAGTGAAACAATAAGGATTTCTAGCAAACTTATTTTACGTTTATTTTTATTTTTTAAAATTTGAATTAATGTTGTTGTAGTTTGTCACACAATGAGGGGATGTGTTGTAGTTTATAGGACTTCGCACCCACATAAATCACCTCAATCATTTAAATAACATGATGATTGACTCTCTACCTTCCCAATGCCTATTTTGGGGGTATATAGTGTTGTCTTTCCTTTCCTATTTTACTTTTTCTTCCATCTTGCTAATCCTCTTACTTAAGTATTGTTTCACTTTGAAACTTACTGTTACTCCTCTAAAAGTGTTGGTTCACCATTGACAACACCATTAGAGTTTTTTTCTTCTACCTTAACCTTTGTTGAACATGTTAGTTTACATTTCTAATTTCCTTCTTGTTGTGTTAAATATGAGTTGTCCTGGTGAATTAAGCCTTCTACTTATGCTTTATAAGTTTAGTCTCCATTCTATTTCCGCATAAGGCACTTTAGGTCCTTAGGGTCCTACATAGTCTGAGGTACCTCCCTCATGGCTTAGAGAAAACTTTGATCATGAATCAAGTGTCTTTGTTCGATGGGAAGCCATGCTTGTAGTTGCTGAATAGGATTTGGTTTAGGGTTGAGCATACCTTCTTTGTTGAAACTATTGGAATGATTTTCCAAGTTAGCATGCCAACTTTTTAGATACATGACCATTTTCGTCTAGGATAAATGGTTAGGGAATGACTTAATGTGTTTGCGCTTTGTTTATAACATTGTTTGTTTGAGTAAAACCCTATTGCTTACTTCCATGCAAATGGAAAAACAGGGTGCAACTTTAAATATTGGGAAATCCTACAGGCATGGTACAAAATTTTCCCCATAAGAGCGTTATATAGCTTGTAGATGACTTTTTTGAGGAGAAATTTAGAGCCAAATTTTTTATTTTAAATACAACAGGTATCTAGGTTACCACATGCGTGAAAACGCAGTCAACAACTGACTAATTCCTAAACTCTATGTACTTTACTAAAGAGCAATTTACCCTTAATGGCGAGGTAGTTTTTTTTTTACTATTCTTACATCTCTCTAGTCTACTTCCATTCGAATGTAATTCAGATATTGATGGGGTGTAGTGTTTTGAACACCCTTTACAACCTTGACTTATCGTTGTAGGAGGTTATGTTCATACATACCATCAAGCTGAATTGGTAGAAAAAGTTCCTTCTTTTGGCCCATACCCATTCATTATAGCTAGTGATTAATTTGCCTTAACTTTAGTATAGGTTGGGCAAAGGACAATGTTATTTTCTATGACTTTTGGGATGGTACAAAGGATGAGGCCCATGGGAAGTTCTATTTGAACCACACTCTAAACTTCTTAGGTATGCACTGCCATAGTTTTCAATATCAATGTTTCTCCAGTTTCTTACCTAATTCAAATGATTCATCTTACAAATAAGAAACAAATATGCCTAGTTGAGTGGGTAGAAAAGGCGTCATGGGAGCACTTGAACCACTTACACATGATCAATATTGCTCAAAGAAAGCATACTTTGTTACTTTTAAAACCAAACCAGATGGAGGGAATATCTCGTGTAGATCATTTCGTCCCTCAGATCCTTCTTCAAATCTCTCTAGGATACTTAGTTCCTGAGGAGCACTTCTTCCTTAAGGACTTTGATTACTATGAAGTTGAACAATTGGATGGCGCTAAGACCTAACAAATACTCATTTGCTAAACACAAGAGGAAGAGGAGAGAAGACACTTTGTGGTAGACATGAGCTCAACGAAGAGCACTAGGTCAATCCAAACGTAGCTCCCAACCTTGCAAAAACCTTTTGACCATTTGAGAAATTTTCTAGAGAGAATGTTAACAACTCTTTTTTCTTTTTCCTTCTTATTTTCTTTTTCAAAAGATATTTTTGTCTTCTCAATATTTTTAATTTTTTAAGCTCATTTTCAAGAAAAGAAATTTTATTTTTGAGATAGACATTTTTTTCAAAGCAAACTTTTTAAAATCAAAATATAATTCTTCAAAGGCATTTTATAATTTATCATTTATTGTTGAAGAATTTCCCTTATTTTCATCATCCTCAAAAGCCATGAAATACATGTTGGTATCCTCATTTATGCATTCTTCTTCCATGGAGTCTTTATTACTTTCATTCTATGTTGCCACCATTGCTTTTGTTTTTTTTTTTCTTAGAACTTGAGGACTCCTTTGATTGAGATCTCTTTCCCTTAATCTTCTCAAACTTGATATACCTCATGAATTCTTTGTTATGAGATCAAGTTTTCACCTTCACTTTCTTCCTCTTCATCATTAATAGTTGAAGCTTTGAATGTTATTTCATTTTTTTCTTCTTGTCTTTAACTTTTTAATGACTTCCATATTTATCTCATAAGTCATAAGTGATTCAATGAGTTCTTCAAAAGCCAGCTTAGTGAGATCTTTAGCTTCTTGGATTGTCATCACCTTTGCTTCCAATTGCTTTGGAAGAGACTTAGAATCTTTGTGACTTTGTTTTGATGCAAGTCTTTTTCAAAGCTTAAAATCCATTGATGATATCTATAAAACTAGTGAACATCTAAGCAATTGTTTCAAATTCCTTCATAGAAAATGATTCATAATCATGCACAAGAATGTTGATTTTAGACTTTTCCACTTGGTTGGTGCCTTCATGAGTAATTTTTAAAAGTCTTCACATTTAGTTGATTTATATTAGGAGATCCTATTGTTTTCATTTCTAAGACATAATGGAGGTAACATATAGTTTTAACATTCAATTGAGTATTTCTCTTTTCTTACTCATTCCACTCATGGATATACTTTGGAATACACACCTCATTTTCAATTTGAGTTGGAATATGATATCCATTTTGAATAACTTGTCATAAATCAAAATCAGTAAACTTTAAAAATCAAGTCTTTTTGTTTTCTAATTCCTATAATTATTTCCAAAAACAAAAAATTGGTGTTTAGAAATTGAAAAACTTTGGATGATAAGTAGAGACAAGAGACTTTGCTTTAATATCAATTGTTAGGATTCTAGTTATACCAACATAAGGTAATCACTTGAGGGGAAATGGTGGAATAAGATGATGGTCATTTTTTACAAATTTAAAAATTATGAATGCAAGTCATAATTAATAGGTAAATAATATGATAAAAATCAATATAAGAACGTACAATTGCAAATGAATAGAGAAAATAAGTAAGAAAGAAGTGTAAATACTAAGGTGGTATTGTTTTTTGGCTGAATAGAAAAAACCAAATGTTTGACTTTTTCTTTTCAACTAAAAGTAAGATGTGGATATCAACCAACATAACTAAATTGAACCTATTAATAATCAAAGATGAAAATATTAGCAATCATGGATATATTGGTATTTCAATTTTACAAATATATTATATATATATATATAGGTGGATATTTTGACACAAAATATTGATAATGTAAAAAATAATGAAAATTCTGAAAATGTTTTTTTTTTTTAAAAAAAAAAAAAACTCTAAAAAGTTATATAAAAAGTAAAAAGAGATATTTTAAAGTTATTTAAAATATCCCCTTTGTTGATAAAAAAATATAAATTTTATAAGTATACATTTTTATTAAGTTGCATTATATATTATTTTACAATAATATTATGATAACATGTCTAATTTTAAAATATATTTAATATTAAAATTATGATCCATTTTAATTTAAATGTATTTAGTGATATCAAATAAATGATAATATATGTATAACTTTTTAATATTTATATATATATTTATATTTAATAAATATATAGATTATATAAAAAAACCTATTAAGAAAATTCAATTTTTATATTTTTGGTAATAAATTAAATCAAATGTAAAATTAAAATAATTAGAATTAATTTATTTAATAATAAAACGTCTAGAAATATCAATGAAATATTAGTTAAAATTCGAAAAAATTGAAAAATTGATGAAATATGGGTAAAATATTCAAAAAATATTGGTTGATGGATATATCTTCTCAAATTTCATATCGGGATCCATAGATATTGGATATATCGAGGATATATGAGTGATATATCCAAGTATTTTAAATTTTATTAATAACAAATTCACTTTAATTATGTTGGTTGATATTAACAATTTATTTATATTGATGACATTATCATTACTGGTGACAATGAGGGTGTCATACAGAAGTTCATCCTAACTCTTACCTAACGATTCTCCCTTAAGGATTGATCTCGAACCTCTCTTTTATTTCCTTGGTGTTGAAGCAGCACACCATCGTCATGGGTCATTTTTCTCTCAACATCAATGTATTAGAGAACTTTTAACTCACACTCACATGTCAGATGTCAAACCAGTCACCAAACTACTTGCTACATCTCCAATTCTTGAATTTCACACTGGTACTGCCCTCTTTGATCCAATAAAGTATTGGACTACTATGGTAGTCTTTAGTATCTATCTCTCACTCAACCTTATATCACTTTGTAGTAAATAAACTCTCATATTTTATGCATCGCCCTATTAGTGATCATTGGACTATTGTCAAACACTTGCTTCAGTATCTTTGTGGCATAGCTAATCATGGTTTGGTTCTTTATTGCAAATCCTCTCTCTCTCTTCATGGCTTTTCTATTGCAAATTAGGTTGGTAATAAAAAAGACTTCACTTCTAAAAGTGTTTACATTGTCTACCTTGGTCGCATGCAACCCTATTTCTTGGAGTTCCAAGAAGCAAAAAATTATGGCATGCTCTTCTACTGAAACGGAATATCGTTATGTTGCTCGTATGTTTGTTGAATGTGTTTAGGTATGTTCACTTATTAAACTTAGTGTCTATGTTCCCCAAATGCCTGTGATCTACAATGATAATGTTGGGCTACTAATCTCTACTCCAATCCCATCTTTCATTCCCACATGAAACATTTTACATTAGATTATCATTTCATTTGTGAACAAGTTCAAAGTGGTGTTCTTCGTGTGGCCTATGTCTCCTCCGAAAATCAATTAGCCGATGACCTCACCAAATCTCTTTCGTGTGCACAATTTCTCACTCTTTAAGTCAAGATTGAACTTTCCTCCCAAAGCTCCATCTTGCGAGACATAATAGATAAAAGAAATAATTTAAATATTTATTCTTAATTTAAATATTAAGATTTATCTAATTAATTATTAATTTAAATTAAAATAGAATATAAAGTTTAAATTAAAGTAAGAGATAGAATTTAAATTATAATATAACTCAAATGTATTTATAAATATTCATTATAATCAATAAGAATGCATGACATGTCATAATTTCTAAAATTCTTTTTACGTCATTACTTCAGACAATATTGATTGTGTGAAAAGATAATAAAAAAAAGTAGTTTAATTTTCATAATATGGTTTGAAGTTTATGAGGTGTTGCATATGGTTTGAAGTCTATATATGAGGCGTTGCATCTATATATGTGTATGCAACATATGACAAAACTTAACCGGCAAAATCTTTTTTGTTTAACTAATGATGGTTTTGACCTTACTAAAGTGCATATATATATTAACAAAAAGCATCGATTTAGATATTTGGAAGATTTTAAGTGCGTATATATTCTTACATGGTAGGCAGTTATTCTTACATGGTATTCTGTTTAACTAATGATGGTTTTTGACCTTAGTACAGTGCGTATATATTCTTACATGGCAGGCAGTTATTATCATGAAAAGGATCTCCCACATTGGTCAACAATAAAGAGATAAAGTTCATGTAGGCCTTAAATTGAATAATGGTGAGATGGCTTTGGAGGAACTATTGCAGCCAGGCAGCTGTGCAGCCAAAACCCAGTGAAAAGAGCATAATTAACAACACATGCTGATGTTTTATGCCCATATCTATTGACTTATAAATGCTTTTATTTTGTACAAAAAGTATGAGAATTGTTTATTAAGATCAATTTAAATGTCTGAGTAGAAATTAATAAAATTCAGTAGATTAAATATTTGTTATATAGTAATTATGACAGCATTTTTATCTTGTAGTAATTTATCACAATACTTTCATTAGAAACATTTTTAGAAAGAATCTATCATTATTTGGAAATAAATTAAGAATATTTTTTATGATCATTTTTGGACTAATAATAATAATGAATTAACAAAGAAAAAACAAAAAAAAAGGGAAAATAGTAGATAGCATTATATGTGAGGGTTGATATTGGAGCATAACCCAAAATCATCATTTTGGTTATTTAAAAATTGAAGATGACGGACCCTACTTTGAGAAAACCCATTCATAATTATCCTTTCAAGTCAATTCCAAGTGTCAAATCCAAGTTTTATTCGTTGCAATATGGAAAGTGGTTCCAAGTTTCCAACCCTCATTGTCCAAAGGTGGAGAAAAGCTTAATTGTCAAATTAAGATCTCCATTTGATATTCATACTAGAAAGCTTGAAGCGAAAGTCTTTATTCCCCCCTTGCATTCACAAGAGGCCCTTTTTGACCCTCCTATCATTTTAATCCACTTGATTACTTAAATAAGACAAGTTTTAAGCAACAATATCTGTGTCTTCCAAATTGAGTGTAACCCAGTTCAGATTGGTTCAGTTTCCTTGAACCAAGCAAGACGCGCCATCCTACCATTTGGAATGTCTGTGAGGTATTGACCAGACTCCCAAGGATTTTTTGGTACTTGCTTGGTTGTTTCTTTGGTGAAGTGAACCAAATTTCATTGACTGGACTCCTAAGGATTTTTTGGTATTGACTGGACGCCATGAGTTCTTTCAAATGTTCACACCTTTTGTCTTTTTCAACAAGGAAAGTACTACGGTTTGAGTTGGATTTTTTTTCCTCTCATTCTTGGCACAATATTTTGTATCTCATGTTATAAACCAACAATGAAAATTCACTTTGCCTGTTGTTCAGGGAATAAAGGAAGAATACAGGAAGAGATTACATGGGCGGGAACCTCTTGACGGGTAACTACCTAAATTTAGCCACACTTCACACTAAATAAGGGTTTGTTGGGTAACCGTTTGAACATCAGTTTTACAAAATTGTTCTTTTATGTTTTGTAAAACAAAAATTTATTTAAAAATTTAAAATGTTTTTAATCCGTTTTTAGTATTTTTTTATCATGTTTTAAAAATAATTTTAAAGTATAGTATTTTATTTTTAATTATTTTAAATATTTGTATAATTATTATATAAAATAACCCTTATAAAATAAGCGAAAAAAAATTAAAAGATATTTTCTAAAAATATTTTTTTTCTTAAAAATTATAAAACACAAAACTGCATTTGATTGCCAAATCAATTTTCTAAACTTTTTGTTTTGAAAAATAAAAAACTGTTTTAAAAAACAATTGTTAAACAGATGTTGAGAGTTGAACGGGGAGTAATTTTAAAAAATGTTTAAAAGACATCTTTATATTTAGAAATATTTTTCTAAAAAAATATTGTTATGAGACAATTTTTTTTTTTTTTTAAATAATGAATCATTTGAAGTGATTTATGAAAAATTAATTGATATGTAATTTTTTTTTAAATTATTATTTTTATATAACATATTGTATATGTAAAAAAACAATATCAATCATTTTCTTTAGTTTATATCTAAGCACTAATTACTTTCTTTAAAAGCATTTCTAATGAAAGTATTGTTAATAAAATTGTCATGTTTAATTAAAATCACTTCTAAATAAACCTTAGGTTAAAAGTGCATTATGTCACCAATTATATAACCACCTAACTCCGAATACAAAGATCTCAAGTCTAAACTCTTCCATGTATGAACCTATGGCTACGTTTGCTTCTAAAAAATATTAAGGAAAGAAAAGAGTATGTTAAGGAAAATAGTTTTTTTTATATTTGATTTTGAAAACAAAAAAAGGATAAAATATAATTAAAAAATTACATATTTTTAAATTAGGTAGTCTTTATATAAGGGAAGGAAATAACATATAAAAATAATTTATTAACTTAAAAATTATTTTTTATTTTTTTTCATTTTTTCCTTAAATTTTTTCTCTTTAATTTCTTTGTTCTACATTTTTCCGGTAATTTTTTTTCAAAAACATAGCTTAAAAAGTCTAGGGAAAGTTTAGCTTTCAAAAGTCAATGGTATTCTGAAAATATATGGTTTAGAATATGGCTCATCAAGTTAGGCCAGTACTGATGCAATAGTTGTTTAATGTTATCCTGTTAATGTGACACAGACATGGAATCATAAATACACTCATCCATGGCTCCAGCCTGTCAACCTCCAATCACAATTCTATATAAGAGTCTTCTTTAGTTTGAATATTAAGAGGATCTTCTGCAGAAGCACAGCCCTTCTGGGCCCAAGGCATACATTTATTGTGTTAAAGAAGCAAAAAATGTAGATGCAAAGCATCAAACTCATTGATAAAACTGCACTACATCCATGAATCGCGTGCTGTTCTTAGTTCTTACATGTGAAGAGATAAGGAGCAACGCTAAGTAGGCATGAAATTTAATGCCGCAAGCCCTTGCTTGCATAAGCAGATAAGCAGCAGCCATTTGAATAGTTCTCACTTTTCCCTAGTATAAACTAAAATGCATAAAATCAACAGATAAGAAGCAAGACAAGAAAATTGCTTAAATATGTTCACACCCAAGTTGTCATTGCCCCACAAAATCCGCAAAAAGGTATTTTATTCAACACGGCTTGTGAGGAAAGTCCAAGCGTGTTCATACCTTTTCTTCTCTTTCATACCATATAAGAGATGATTTATCAGATGTCACAGAGGTCACCATTTAAACCTATTTCTTTCGTTTCTGAAGCAGCAGTTCTGAGTTTTATAACACCGAATATGTATAAAATCCTTCCAAAAACCCATACCGATGGTTCTGAATTTCCCATCTCTGAAAGCACATCTAGGGCTACTATTCCATTGGAGTTCCTCTGTGAGGCTGTGTTTGCAGGAGGTGTCTCTTCCTCTCTCTCATGAATTTGCTTGTTTCTGTATTATTGATGCATGGTTTTTGCAGATGGTTTCTGGGGTCTTGAAGCTGCATTTGGGCGTGTAGATGGAGTTGTCAAAACTGCTACTGGCTATTGTGGAGGAGCCCTGAAGAAGCCTTCGTACAAAGAGGTGCCAAAGGAAGAAAGAAAAATCTCAATAACCCTTTTACATATTCTCACTGCACAAACTATATTGATATTCACATTGATTTACAGGTATGTGAAGGAAGAACAGGCCACACTGAAGCAGTAAAAGTCATGTATGATAAGAGAAAGATTTCGTACAAATCTCTATGTGATGCTTTCTGGGAAGCCCATGATCCCACCAACAAAGAATTTCTCGTAATTTCCTCTCCTTCTCATTCATCACTTGAACTTCTATATACCACCATATATCACATGTCTTCGGTCTGATCAAATGAGAGCTGACTGTACGTGGCAGAATTTTGGGCTAAGCACACACCACAGATCTGCCATATTTTACGTGAATGAGGAACAAAAGAAGCAAGCACAGGAGTCAAAGATCAGGAGGCAGATGAAGCTTAATAGGAGGATAGTAACAAAAATCATAGCATTGGATTCAGAGTTTTTCGTGGCGGAGAACCTACATCAGAAGTATTATTTGCAGAAGAGTTACAGGGTGTGTGAAAGCTTGAGCCTGAGAAGCACAGAGCAATTTGTGGAGTCAAACATAGCTTGCAAACTCAACGGGTAATTAAAATCTATCCATATTGAGATTTGAGATAAGGACAATGACCTAACAACCCACCATGAGGCGTGAGGTATGACCCACCACTACCACTACCACTACCACTACCACCACCCCCACCTCCACCACCACCATCACATGCTCATCTCTACCCACCAGTCATTCCATAGACCCTGCCCATAGTAATTGCACAGTTTGTTCCTACCTTGCATGAGGCCAGTAGCTTTCACCAAACGGTCTTTTCCCTTTATACAAATATAATAACATACTTTATATTAGAATATCGAGTCCATGATTATTTTTTTTTACCTAAAAGTGGTCACAGTGACCTTACTCTAGAGGGCCCACAAGGAAAAACATCGCCACGTGATTCATGGACCGTGATATCTTGGTTTTTATGATACATATCTTATGGGTTAAGTTTTGCTTTGGTCATTGCATTTTGCAGGATATTAGTAATGGAAGCAAGAGTAATTATTGATGAGTTGACAACATTTTTGGGAAGCCACAAGGTGTCGAGTCAGACCAAGTTGGCATGTGGAGAAATAATCGAAGACTTACGAAGAAATGATGGAGAGAGAATACTTAAATTCTGTGAAGATTAAAAGCAAGATGCATTTGTGAGATCAACCTCGAGTTCATGTGATGTGATGGGACTACACTTTATACTGAGAAGAAACAATTCTAAAGTCCAAATCGACCATTTTCTCTCCCACCTTGTTTTGGTAACACCGTAAGAGTAGCAAATAGAATGTTGAAAGATTTTGGTGAGGAAGGGAGGAAAAGGTATGGCAAAATCAAAATCAGATATGTCCATATATTAATATTGTATGTAGAATATTAATGTGTACAGCTATCTATTTATATTTTACATTCTGAATGAATAATTGATTTATTATAGAATAATTAAAATGTTAAGTTATTTCATTATAAGGAAACTTTAAAATTTATTTTTCAAATAATTAAAAATTTTCTTTAATTATTTTCTAAATTAAAAGAAATTTCTCTTTTTACTTATTTTCTAGGTTTGAAAAGGAAAAATGTTCCCATATCAGCATGCTGAACTGGATAGTTTCTTGTCCATACAAAAGGAAAAGGGAAAGAAAAAAAAAGAAATAGATAGAGAATAGAAGTTTTGAAAATATAAAAGAATTTAAATGATGTTGATTATATTTTTTTTCTTCATAATTTTCTAGATTTATTCACATTTTTTCTCTTTTTTTTAAAAAAATACAATATATATATATATATATTATAATAATTTTATAATAGATCAACGAAAAAGAGTTAATTTCTAACATTAAAATATATTTATTGATAATAAAATATACAGTTTAATAAATAAAAAATACTTATAAATTCATATTAATATTTCTTTTGATATTTATAGTATTCATTTTTCAAGTGCATTTATACTCGATGACGAGATTCGTTTTTTATTTGGTGAAAATTTGATTTAAAAAAAAAAACTTAAAGTTGTCATTTATTTTTGTTTTATTTTTAAAGGGAAAAACAAAATAAGAAAGAAAAACAGTAAGTGTGACTTTTGAAGGAAAAACAAGTTTATGAAAAACCGAATTTGATTCGAGAGTTAGGTTACCTATTGAGAAGGTAAACGAATATGTATTGTCTCTACTAAACGAATTATGGGAATATGATAATAAAATTACAAGAATATACAAAACAAAGGACAATAGAATTATGCAAATTGATTTATTGAACTAATTAGAAAAAAGATATTTGAAAAAAATTAATTTTCAAGAAATTTCAAATGATTTTATTAAAAACAATTTTGAATTAGTGATTTCGATTTATTTATTTACAAAAAAAATTTCAATCTATTTTCTTCAAATGATTTGATTCAATTTTATTTGTATTCAATTTCAAGAAAGTTATTTACACTTATTATTGTCAAAAGAATTTATTAAAATGAAACTTTAATTTTTTTTTTTAAAAAAAAATTCAATTTGGTTTTGTTTGCAATAAAAAATATTTTTTATTTTACATTTTTTTTTATAATCTTATTTACAAAAGAATTTATTAAAATGAAACTTTAATTTTTTTTTTTTTTTTAAATTCAATTTGGTTTTGTTTTTGTTCATTAAAGGCAAGAAGAAAAAAATAAAATAAAATAAATATTTTTCAAACAAAAACATTATCCCATTATTGGATTATTCCCTCGATAGAAGAATAAAACACAGTTACTAAATAAACTACACATTCTCAAAACAAAGGCTAAAAAAGTATATTAAATAAGGATAACAAATAAATGGAAACAAAAATAAATCCGTTAATAACAAATTAAACATACATATACAATAAAAATCTAAACACTGATAATCACATGTATACAAGAAAAAAATTGAAATGAATATATACAACAAAACTTGGAGGACAAGGATGAAGGAGTAACCTTTTTAATGCCTAGTAGTAGTGGGTCTCGAATAGCTTCCAAAATGAAGCTCAAATGTATCAAACTCTCAACTCTCCAAAACACTCATAGAAAATACACCCAAAATCGAGAGAGCTTGTCTTCCTTTTTCTTACCTTAAAAAAATATATATACAACAAGCCTTCTCCCCCGTCCACTCCAATTTGCTCTTACCCATACCTTGCTTCATCTGCTCTAACTAAAACGTTGTGCCCCAAATTTGCCTCTTCTCATCCTCAATGCCATGTTAAGATACCAACTCAAACACAATGAACCCAAAGAAATAATAAAGCAAATGCAATTAGGCTCAAATCAAACCAAACAACAATCTTACAAGCCAAGGTCCAATACCAATAAATAGGAAACAAAAATCAACCTAAAACAACCCAAAGGGATAAATCAAAGGCCTAATAGGAAATCCAATTATCTAAAGCAAAAACCCAAATCCCACAAACCATTACTGTACAAATCAATGGAGAGAGAACTTATCTCCCTTTGAAGAACACGTGTAAGTGAATTAACCCGAGAAGGGTTCAACTTGATGTCCGTGTAGATGTGGGGGTAGGAAAGGCTATTGTTGTGGAATTTTCTAGGGCCAAGCGACACAACCATGATTGTTAGGGCGACGATTGGGACGTTTAGGGTGGCAGAGATGGTGGGTGAGATGGGTAGGAAATGAGAGAGAGAGAGAAAAAAATACGAGCGAAGAAGGGGGTGACTATTGATGCCAGAAGGGATTGTCAGCCGGCAATGGTGCTGTCGACAGGTGAGGAAAAAAAATATGGAGAAGAAAGAAAGGAAAATGAAGAAAAAAAATAAAGAAGGAAGAAAATGTGGAGAAAAAGAAATAGGGGAGTAGAATATAAGAAAGAGAAAAATATGAGTGAAGAGGGACGGCAGTCGTGGGATGAGATTGAGAGAAAATTGAGAAGATAAGGGTTTTGTTTGAAATGAGTGGTGAAGATTTGATGAAATAAATAAATAAATAAAATGAAGGGTTAAGATTAATTTTTCAATAAAACTTGGGTTAAAAGTTATAAAAAATAAAATAAAAATAAGCCTAATAAATATTAATCAAAAGTCCTAAAATAAATAAAATAAAAAATAAAAATAAAAAAAATAAAAAAAAAAGAGTTTGGGACAAATTTTGGGGTCTACAAATACGCTCTTCTACGATAGAGTTCATGAGTAAAGTAAGTGTATACACAAGCGAAATGAAGTGGGCTCTGCCGAAGAATAAGAAAGACCATCAAAATTTTCATAATATGACATGAACTCTCTTAAACTAAAATAAGAACAAAGGGACTCTAAAACCACACAAAAAAAGTAAGAATGGAAACTCTTAAAGTTCCTCTACAGTTACACTATGGATCCAGACTCCCTCAAAAAAGTCTAAAAAAAAAGACTTAAAAATAAATGTCAAAGTTGAGAAGTAATTAAACTACCAAGGAGCACATGAATGAAGGTGTGCAAAGGGAAAAACCGTATGTGTACTATATGGGAACATAAAGCATAAGGATCGAACAATACGATAGAAATGACCTTATAAACTCAAAGGGCTATACCATGTGCAATGGAAGAGGAGAAACTCCATAGCCATATGATGAAATAGTGAGAAGCACTTATGCAACGAAGTGAGATGTGTGATCGAATATGAAACTGTGATGACAAGGTGTGCAATGCTTGTGATCATGAATGTCAAGAGTTGTGGCTATGAATGATAAGACCAACTCTTAGTGCTAAATTGAGAAAAGAATGGCTCTAGAAGTCAAATTGAAAAGATAACTTTAAACACTAAACTTGAAGGCCCATAGGTGAACACCTACGATGGTGATACAACTAGAACAAACGCTCATATATGAAAATCTATGATGGTAAGATAATTGTAACAAATGCTTATAAATACACAATCTATGGTGGTGATAAACTCAAAGGCCCATAGATATCCAATCTATGGTAGTGAAAATTGATTACGGCCCATAGATGAAAATCTATGGTGGTGAATCTGAAATGCCCATAAATGTTCGATCTATGGTGGTGAAAACTGATCAAGGCCCATAGATGTTTGATTTATGGTGGTGAATCTAAACTGAACATAGATGTATGATCTATGATAGTGAATTTGAAATGCCCGTAGATGTTTAATCTATGGTGGTGAAAACTGATCAAGGCCTATAGATGAAAATCTATGGTGGTGAATCTGAAATGCCCATAGATGTATGATCTATGGTGGTGAAAACTAATCAAGACCCATATATGAAAATCTATGATGGTGAATTTGATATGCCCATGGATGAAAATCTATGTTGTGAATCTGAGATTCCTGTAGATGAAAATTTATGGTAGTGAAAACTAAAATGCCCATAGATGTCTAATCTATGGTAGTGAAGATTGAAACAAATGCCCATAGATACACAATCTATGGTGGTGAGAAGACTGAAACAAAGACTCATAAATGAAAATATATGGTGGTGAAGACGGAAATGCCCATAGATGAAAATCTATGGTGAAAATCTGGAAGGCCCATAGATATCCAATCTATGGCGATGAATCTTAAATATCCATAGATGTCTAATATATGGTAGTGAATCTAAAATGCCCATAGATGAAAATCTATGGTGGTGAATTTGAAATACCCATAGATGAAAATTTATGGTGGTAAAACTGAAATACCCATAGATATTTGATATATGGTGATGAAGACTAAAACAAATGTCCATAGATACATAATCTATGGTGGTAAGAAGATTGAAACAAAGGCTCATAAATGAAAGTCTATGGTGAAAATCTCTAAGGCCCATAGATATCCAATCTATGAAGGTGGATTTGAACTGCCCATATATGTTTGATCTATGGTTGTTAATAATAATTGTATAATTATATTTTTTTAATGAATAATAATAATTGTTAATAATATTTTTTTAATATTACATATGCACATGTTTAGTACTAAAATAGTATTTTGGAATGCTTTTATTTAATTTATAATTAATTGGATCGATTTTTTTAATTCCAAATCATCCTTAGAAATTAAAAGATTCATTAAAAAAATTTAATTATTAATCATATCTCACTTAATTTAGAAAATATAGTTATACGTGAAGGAGAAACAATGAAGTCATTACTTATGATATATCAATTTTGATTTATTATTTTTGGTAGTTATTAGATTCATTTTTTGAGTTTTGATTTATTTTTAAAATTTGTTAAATTCATTAACAAATTAAATACAAAGTGTCAATTAATTTGAAGTTTATGAGAAAATTTATAAAAATATAATTATGTGAAAAAAAGAAATAATAAAGTAATTGTTAACTACTTTTTATCCACAAATTCTATTAAGTTAATGAATCTAACACGTTAAGTTTTATTTGATTTGAAATTTATTTGTCTAGTAAAATAAAAATAAAAATATATATGTAAGAAACAATAATCATTATAGGTTAATTTTTGCTCATAAATTTCTTGTATTAATTCGATTATTATTTTATTCTTAAGTTATTTTTAAAAATTACTAAACCTGATCCTGAGTCCAACTCATTAAATCTTACCTAATTTGAAGTTTAAGTGAAAATTATTTGCAAAAATATGATATATGCAACGAATAAACTATCAAAGTTATTTAAAATAAATTTTGGTCAATGATTTCTTAATGTTATTAAGTTTTATGACTATTTAGTACTAATAAAATATATTTTAAAATTTAAATTATTTTTTAAAAATAATAAATTTATTTATCAAGTATAGTTGATTTTGAATTCACTTGCTTAATGAAAAATTTTAAAAAATTTAAAAGAGATTTAGAAAAATACTTGTAATTTTAAAAAATACCATATTTAAATATTTTTCTTGTTGATATTAGATCACGAAGAGAGAAGAAATGATATCATATTCAAATTTACTTATTTTTTATGATTTTTAATTTTTAAAATTTTTCTTTTATTTTAAAAAATTAATGAAAATAATTTTTACTTGTTCTTTAAAAACTATTCTCTATTTTACTTAATTTTTTAAAATTAAAAATAAAGAACAACGGTCAAACAATGTAATGAATTTTTAAAAACATTTTTCTATTTTTTAAAACTATAAACCTATTTTTAATTTATTATTATTTTTTGTAAGAAAATTTTGAAAATGCCAAATTAGCATTTTCATTTTTTCTATTTTCTAAACTCAATTTTCTAGAAAATAAAAATAGAAAAGGCTTGACTTTTGTTTTTCTTAAAAATGGAAATACAAAGCGATCTAAACAAAAAGGCCTAATAGTTTGATTATTTACTTCCTTACCAAAAGTGTGAGGAAAAAATTAAAATAAGAAAATAGTGAGAAAATTGAACAAAAAAAATGGAAGAAAATAAAAATATATATTGAATTTAATATATTTTTCTCATATACTTTCTATTTTTTAAACTTGTTTTACATTAAAAAAAATAAAGAATTTCAACACATAAATTTCTAAATAATTGGGAGAGAAAGGAAATAAAAGAATAAAAAATGGAAATAAAAGAAAAGTGAAGGAAAAAAAAAAAAAGAAGTCTGAAACAAATCCCAATCCCATGGGCTTAATAGGATCTGTGCCTTATGGTTGCCTATGTCAAATTGGTATTCAAATCTTCCGGCTACCAAATCTTTCTAGGCTTCCAACTCCAATCCAACCCGCCTCAATTAAGAAAAGCCCAACCCAAGTACTTATTTCCAAGTTTATTTTAATCTGATCACTAATTCTAGTTACTTAACTTGACTGGACTGAGGTTGGATAAGATCAGCCCATCAAGTTGCACCCGCTCTTGGGCTTGGCCCATTCATAGATCCAATTGTAAACCCAACCAATTATAAATGGGTTGGGTTTTGGTTAAGCTTATTGAATCATCATCCACACTCAACTGCCCAGGCCCAATGAATCAGTATTTACTTGAATTAAGATATTTTTAAAACATATTAGTTAATTTTTTTAATAGAATTTTTATTTTTATTTTTTAAAAAAAATTATACAGTTTGAGTGAGGAAACAAAAGTCAAAAGGATTAGATAGATCTTCCTCAGCCGGATTACAATTTTTGTTGCAGGAGTGCTTTTTGTAACTTGAATCCAATATGTTTAATTCCATTTAATTAGAATTTAACTAATTTTAATTTATAAATAGAATAATATATATATTTTTTTGAAAAAATATTATTAAAAATATTCAATTTGCATGAGTGGGTGTGGCATTGACATTGGTTTGTATGGCACAATTACACCCGTGAATCAAATGGAATAAATAATATGTAGGGGTAGATATAGGTAGGGTACAATTCCAACTATGACATGGCTGATGGAACCAATATCTACTAATTCACATCCTCCTCTCTTCTTCTCCTGTCCACAAGGCGTTAGGGTCTTAGACCTTTTCAACTCCAATTGAACCAATTTTATTTTGTGAAATAGTAGGATGGTTAGGTTGGGCTGAGCATCTATGCCTTTAGATATTAATTTTGCACATGGCTCTTCTTCGTGTAGGTGCCAAACAAGTCTACTTTTTTAGTTTGGAAATGTAATTTTAATATTATTTGGCAAAAGAGGGGGAAAAAATGAAAAGAACGAAAGGAATCTAGGTCTGATTTTAAACCTTTTGGGTTGACATCTGAAGTAAATGAGTAATTTGTCCTTTAAAAACTGAGCGTAGGATGGCCGCACTCTGACGGAAATGAGACAAAGCACGTGAAAGGTGGGGAATTAGGCCATTGGTTTTTCTTTTTGCCACCTCAATTGCTCATAAGGTGTAAGTTGTCCGGCGCATATTTGGTCTAATTTTAATAACTTAATAAACCATTTAAATGATTTAATAATTTAATTGAAGTCATTAAATAAATTTAATAAAATAATATAATAATATGACTTAAAATAAAAAATAATTTTAAATAGTAAATAAAAATAATTAATTTATTTTTAAATTTACATTTTTATTTTACATTTTTTTACCATCATTTGAGTTAATTACTTTTATAATTTCTTTTACTACTCCACCATATCTTTATTTTTATTCGATTTCTTTTACCCTAATTATGATTTATAAAAATAAATATATTAATTTGATAATTTAGAATAAATTTTATTAAATAATAAGTATTAAGTTTTATCAAAAATCTATTTCTTAAAAACTTTTCATTTATATACATATATATTAAAAAAAAAAAAAGTCAAAGAAATCAAACTCTTAGGTTTAAAAAAAAAGTTAATATTTAGAAATATTTTTCTTATGAAATTTAGGTTTTTGATAAAATTAATCATTTTCAAAAATATAAAAAAATCATTGAAAGTGATATTTGGAATAGCATCTAATTGATGTTTCTTTAAAAGGTAACTTTTTTTTTTTTCTTTTGCTGATGTTTACCTTAGCCCACATATTATTATTATTATAATAATAATAATGTTTATTACATTGACACACCATAAAAGTAAAAGGTGTGACCGACAAAACATGCAGTTTAAAAACACTTGTAGAACAAAGGATTGAAAGCCCTTGGAGCTTGTAAATATGAATTATGATGTTGGTTGATGAATGGTAATGCATGGGAATGAAGCCCACTACTACATATATATATATATACCGTACAACTTTAATCATGTGAAGCAGTAAGAGGGAGGCATGGCAGTTTTCCCCATAAAGAGGCAAAGGCTAATCTAACCATCAATTGATTGATCACACTAGACCCCCATCATCATTAAAAACAGGACAAGATTTTAGGCTAGCCTAGTACTACCCAATTTCATCATCTCACATCCATATTGTAAATTTCTTTTGAAATAGCACAGCCTCCATCTTCAAATTTACATAAGATTGTAGCAATCTTATTACCCATGTAAGGTAAAGAGAATTACCAAAGGGAGGGTGGAAAAATCCAAGACCAACGGCTTAAAAGCGAATGAGGGTTCGCTAGCAATAGAGACAATAAAGGCGGAGTGCCCCCCACACCAAGATCATCCAATCAAGATCAATGTACTTATCAGATGGGCCAGGAGGGGTTTGGGACCTCGAAAGGACAAGATGGGTCACTGCCCCAACCACAATTATGTTAGCATCTCACTACACATCACACATGGAACTGCAAGAGACACAACTTTCAATTACATTACTAATCACCTTCTGTCTTGTCCTCATTATGTATCCCACTTCCTAAGACCTACGCCCCCACAAATCAATCTAAGCCTAAGTTTATATTTTTTTTTAGTTTTGTGGCAAACACACTGAAGTTTCCTCTGGTCCATATTTATGATGCTGGTGGCACATTCTCTTGCTAAAATGCGCCACCTGGGTTGCACCCCGCTTCTCTGCGCCCATAATGGTTGTCGGTGTCGCATGTATGTTCATGTTAGCACCATGCGGTGCCCGTTAGAACTATGCGGCACAGAATAATTTGGGGTTATCCACGCACAATAAATTAAAGAAAAAAAATGAAAATTAAAATAAAATACAATTTCCAAAAATTAAAAAATGGAATTATCCGTACATTTCGCAGCGACTATTCTGGTATGGTTACCAGCACGGGTCGCCAAGCCCTTCTCAGCAACCGTTGCCGAAACGCCGCTGATAACGGCCTGATGTAACTGGGGCCGCCTCGGCGGCCACCGGAGCCGCTGTTCTCAGTGGACTCCGCCGTCGGCAGC
Source organism: Vitis riparia (assembly GCF_004353265.1). Lineage (NCBI taxonomy): Eukaryota > Viridiplantae > Streptophyta > Magnoliopsida > Vitales > Vitaceae > Vitis > Vitis riparia. The sequence continues at coordinate 10,396,343 of NC_048444.1, forward strand.
TCATCGACGGAACTCCTCACCTTCTCGGAAACCCTATCTTCAAGTGGAGGCGAGGAGATGAACAAATCCTTCAGCTTGTGACTGGCGGACAACTCCTTCGGCCTCCGAGGTGGATCCTCGCTGATTCCTGGTGGATCCGGCGAGCTATCCCGTCGCGACATCCGGCGGCCGGCGTTGCGGCTGAGGAGCATTCGCAGAGTTTTGCGGCGACGGAGATGAACGACGGGGCTGGTGGCCGGGCTCCGCGTCGGACTACCGGCGACGGCGCACTGAGTGGCCAGGAGCTTGAATTTCTGGAGAGTAGCCATTGGAGATCAAAATCTAGCAGTTTGTGTCTCTACTTTGCCTCTGTAGAAAAAGATGGAATTGGAATGAATGCTGATGGAGGGTTTTGGAGGATCTGTTCTGTGAGTGATGATTGCTTGAGAGAGGAGAGTATGAATAAGGTGAGTGCATTCGCTATTTTGATTCTTCCATCCTTCTTTACTCTTTAGTCTTTTCTACCTTTTTGTTTTTTTTTCCTTTCTTTCTTTTTCAATTTTTTTTCCTCCTTACAATAATAATAATAATAATAATAATAGAAAATAAGGACGGATGGGTTCTTTTTGGGGTCCGTTTTGGGTGTTTGCATCGTGCGAGTGAGCTTCCCGCTTGCACGTGGCAGCTTCTCAGGATTTCGAAAATAATTAATTTCATTATTATTTTAAGTTAATTATTCATTTTTATTTCACTTATGTTTTAAAGAATGACGAGTACCATTTTTTTTATATTAAGAAATATCGATTTGCTTCGAAACGATGCTTGATTGGGATGATGTGTCACATCCAATCATTTTGTATTTCAATCACATAAAAAAATTAAAAAAAAAAAAATAGAATATGCCTTTCCGAAGTAATTCGGAAACAAAAAATCCAAAGAGAAGCTGCTAAATATGGAGTATGAGATGATGATGTAAGCGGTGGTTTAATTGTGAACGCAGAACTCTATGTGCAGTACAAGCAAAATTCTCTGAAAAGTAAACAAAGCAATGAAAGGATGCGAACAGGTGTATTCAATATAAGAAGATGAGCATACTTGTGCTGCTATTTCATTTTACCATGTACATTCCCTGAAACTTGCACATATTAGGTATGTTTGCTTGCATTTATCTTCTATGAACATCATGACAAAGCCAGGTGGTTCCCAAGACAATGAAATTCTAATACACTCGGTGACATCCTATCATGAGTGTGAGTAATACTTAAACCATTCTAGTCTCAAATTTAAGCAAAAATGAGAAGGAAATCTCAACCTACTAGAAAGAATAAGGTGTAGTAGGGTTGACCCCTTTATCAGCCACCACTGAATCTGGAGAGACCGGGGGAGGGTTACTCTTTAAAAGCCCGATGTCCTCTGAGTTTATATCCACCTCCTCTGCTTTCTGCACGTCGCTCTCTTCATTCTCAATTCGTTTCAGAGCCTTGAGCACTTCTCCCATGGTAGGCCTCATATCCCTCTCATGTTGCAGACACCGAAAAGCCAACTCTGCCACCAATGTTATTTTCCTCCTTACAAGAGAATCACTTTCAAACCCAAGGGATGGATCCACCAACTCATGCAACGTATGATTTAGAATTTTGTTCACAGCCATGTTGGCCAAATTAATATCATGCCGGTGCCTATTGGTGTCCACAGCTTGTTTTGACGATATAAGTTCCATCAAAACCACCCCAAAGCTATAAACATCGCTCTTGCTGGTCAGTTGGTAGCACTGATGGTACTCGGGATCAACATAGCCAGGCGTCCCTTGTGGTGCAGTTGACACGTGGGTGACATCAGTTGGGAACAATCGAGAAAGCCCAAAATCAGCAACTTTTACCTGGAAATTGTTATCCAGGAGAATATTGTTTGTTTTGACATCACGGTGTATGATTTCTGACGCATGGAGGTAAGCCAGTGCATTGGCTGTCTCTATGGCGATGCTCAACCTTACAGGCCAAGTGATCGAGCCAGAGTTTGCTTGCTTACCGTGGAGATGATCTGCCACAGTTCCATTAGGAATATATTCGTAAACAAGGAGGAGTTCTCGGCTTCGCCTTGAGGTGCACCCATACAACTTCACGAGGTTTTTATGTTGTAAACGAGTTAGGATCTGAACTTCGTTCATGAACTGTTCAACACGTTTGAAATTATTCTCATATAGGCGCTTAACTGCAACTACACGCCCATCTTGTAGTTTACCTGAACAAAGAATTGAAATAGAAGTTCAGAAAAAGGAAAACCAAATATTTGATGGTGAGTTAAGTCGCTAATTGCAAGAGATATTAAAAGTTATGGTCGTCTAACCGTAGTAAACAGTGCCAAATCCTCCATCTCCAAGTTCTCTAGATGGGTCGAAATTGTTAGTGGCTTCTTCAAGTTCCATGTAACTGAAGACCTGAACTCCAAAGTAGGTGCTCCCCTTTTCAATGTCGGACTTTGTGTAGGGATAAGAGGGGATGCTCTCAGAGAAACCAGTTAAGGATGGTGCAATGCCTTTGCTTGAAGGAGGAGTAGGGAGGTCCTTGCTTTTAGCTTTGGATGCACGTCTTCGCCGTTGGGCAAGAAAATAGAAGAGACATCCGAGGAAAATGCCCAAAAGGACTGCACCTAATACGGAATAGCCTGAAAATGGAAGAAAAGGATTCTCAAAATCTGTTTCAAGACAAGAACCATTTTGAAGGCGTTCAAATCTGTTTGAAATAAGAGGTATTACCTATTGTTTTTGGTACATTATTACCGCCTGTCCCTGCAATATTCATGAAATACAGCCAATGTCAGTTGAAACATGAATGACTGTGTCGAAGTAACTAATGGGAAATTTATTTTGTATGCAGATAGAAAAAAGGAACATATGTAACACAATGGTAATACAAACTAACCAATCAGGCCCTTATTGATCATCCTAATTAATATTTGTTAGAAACTAAGATTTTCCTCACAACCCTTCCGATCAACAAAGCCACTAAAATCATAGCCTACTAGGCTATTCACTGAAATGGAAGCAGGTGATGGATGTAGAAAGTGTCGATACGGAAACAATTATAAAACATTATATGCATTTGTTGACCAGAATCTCTTTGCAAATAGAGATGTTAAAGACATACTGGTAAGTAGGGTGTTTTTTTTTTCCCTTGGCAGTGTACTAAAGGAAGGGTATGTGATAGTGTTGTTGTGGGGGCTCCATTTTCTCGCAAATTAGGGAGATTTGATGGTCTGTCTGACACAGTCTCATACAATCTAGATTTAGCAGACTCGGCAGCCAGACACCTTCACCAGTAAGATTGCTGGCTTGAAATCAATTAGAAAGATAGCAGCACTAAGAGCACGACACAGGAAAAAGTCAAGTAATAGATCAAAAAACATTCATAAAAAACAATAAACAGAATTCAGAATGCAAAAGCAAACAGGAATCAGCAGAACTTAAGTGACCAAATCTTAACACAGTTTTCCTCTTCTTCTTCTGTACCAAATTAAGATACCAAAAGAAAGTCAGCCCTCAATGAAATCAAACACGATGTAGAATTGAGTACCAAACACCTGTAGAAAGATTGAAAATTCAGACTGAAATAGCAGTTTCTCAACTACCAAGGAATTACATACTTTATTTTATCTTGAGCCAGAAATATAGATGTATGTTTAACTAAGGAAGTTTTGTGCTAAATAACAAGGGTAGAAATCATGAGCCAGAAAGATGTTCAAGCACTGTGTTAGCATCTATTAATCTAATAAGCTAGACACTTGAGAGCAGAGTTGGAAGAAGTTCTCTAGCTTTTGAACAAAGCAAAAAAGAATGAGTTCACTGACAAGTACGTATACAAAGAACATATAAACATTTTTTCTTTCATCTCCTTTATTTCAAGGTCGAGAAGAGTGGATTATAATTCTGAGACATAAAATGCAAAATTGGGTTGACCCAAGTTTGCCAAATTTCACTCTGTTCAGAGAATTCAACCATCCATCAAACAGAACAAACGAGGTTAAGATTGAGTTGGGTTGCAGAACTGGAATCCTATACTGCCTACATCTATATGGGTTAGGACATGTATTTAGTAATTTCTTTTCAAGGATAAACAATTCACTTACAATTCCGGGATTGGGGTTGATCACATTATTTGCTTTTACAACCTTTCCTCTAATCAGACTTTAAGAGCATGCTTCGGGGCAGAATTAGATCAAGTTTGGTTGCAATCCAGGACCTTAGCATGTAGGTTGTCCAGGCCAAGTTGTCTAAAATGGAATGACGTATGTGCATTTTGAGTGAAAGAATGGTGAAAACAGGGTGTGCAGCAAAACCCGGACCATTGCAAAGCATCAATCCTAAACCATCTATTGACCAAAAATGAGTTCATTCCATTAAGGAAAAGCTATCAGGACTGGATTAATCATCCTAATCGTCTCCCAACCATTCTCCATAACCTATACCACAATTAAAATCACTTACAAAGAAAAATGAGTAACATGGAGCAAGCTTGAATACCTCGTACATGACAAATCCGATCACTGCAAATACAGATGGGTTCTTCCTTATCATAGTCATATCCACATTGCCCACCATGGGCAATACATGCTGAACACTTGGCTTCACAGGGATTACTATAATTCACATTGAAACCCACCGTCAAAACTTCACCAAGGCTGATGTTATTGGCAGTGAGACTATTCGCCGCTGATTGAAGTACCGGAATCCTAAGGCTAGTATTACAACGAATAATTTTCAGAATCGGATCGGGAACGGGACCAATTAAGTAATAAGCATAGCTTGAATTGCCACTTGCACTGCCACTCGCATTGCAATTAAACTGATTGGAAGGCGTCATTAGCTTCACACTATCGCAGCCATAGAACAAGTTTAGTTCTTCGTTACCCACGCCGTAATTGAAGATGGTGAAATTGAGAGTGGAATTAGCGAACTGGGAGGGGCAAGTGTTATTCCAGAGATCCAACCTGGTCAGGGTTAGGTTTTCACCGGTCTGGTCGATTCGAAGAACTCGGTATATCAGAGACTTCATATTCAACTCGGCGTACCCGTCCCGGCAAATTAGCCTGAACCCCGGTGGCCCGCAGTGCTCCGGACGGTCGCCTCCAGTGAAAGGGTAGGTGATGTTCTGGAGGGAGCCGCAGCTGAAAGTGCGGTTGCAGTTGGGGAAGAAGGTGACACCAGCGGAGAGAGTGGCCGGGAGGTGGCCGGAGCAGATGAGAAGGACGGCAGGAAGGAGGAGGAGGAGTAGCGGCGGCGGCGGCGGCGGCGGCGGCGACATTGAGGATGGAGAAGAGAGGGGAGGGAGCGGAGTGTGGAGTGAGATGGCATTTGGTAACAGGGTGAGGGGATTTGTCGGAGGATTGGAGGTCGGCGGTGGCTTTGGTTGACCTTTGAAATTGGACTGTAAAGTATTTAACGTCGATGGTGGTGGAGCCCATGTGGTGGGGGTCTGCCACGGACCATTCCACGATTGCCGCTACCATTTTCTGGAAATCTTGTCATATTCAAGTCGCCACGTCGGCATTTCCATCGACTTCTTGTAGCGTTCGAAGGAGTGCGATTACCAAATTGCCCACGAATGATCTCATCCTTGTTATCCAAAATTGATTAATACAAGTAAAAATGGAAAACGTATTTCTAATGCCTACTGAAAAACTGGAAGACTTGGGTGTATTAGGTACAAAACCTACAACCACTCGTTCATAATAATAATATTTACCTCAATATCACATGGGAGACGTAGTTTGCTCACCTTCTCAATGGAGGGTCCAATCTGCAACTTGAAGAAAGCTACCTAACCCTACAACATATGGATTTCTTCAACCCCTCTTTCTAATATTTGTTTTGTGGGAAATTGCCAATTTTTATTTGAGTCATCATTGAGCCTTCTTGGCTATGTTTATTTATTTTATTTTTACTAAATTGCAATTCTAGAGAGTCTAGACAACATGAAATTGAAGCCCGGCCACTTCATTTGACTAAATTTACAATTTTAAAAACACGACTACCATGAATTGAATTGGGTCTGTATGTAAAAGCGGAAAGACGCATAAACTGGTGGGTCAGAAAAGTCGATTACTGTTAGTTAGTGGGTATAGACGGAAAATTCAACTTCACCCAAACAAGACCTCTTCTAAAACTTAAAACCTAACCCATAGTTTAGGCAGAGCAGGTAACCAAATTTTTATTTCCAGAAGCTTTCATGTTAAACAAAAACCAATTGCAGGTTCCTTGGACTTGGTAGCCACTAAAGAAGGGATTACACAGTGGATGATGCGCAATATATGATAGATATTTACTAGGTAGGCTTGGCCTGCGGTGACTATCTTTACCAACCCAGTCTTATTGGGAAGCGTAATGATTAAAAATAGAACGATTAATTTAGTGCAGTTGGCACCTCTAAGTTGACTGGCGCGCTAAACATGGGGTCTGGGTGGAGGAAAAACATGGATGGAAGACCCTTATAAAGTTGGAGCCCAAAATCTTAGGTGAGAAAAAAAGGGATTCAGACAACCCCTTAAGAGCTCGATCAAGGACTCAGAATACTTGATTTCAAGTCCAGAAGAGTGAAAGGCTCCCTGGGAAGTTAGTTTAGGCCTGGGTTGTCACCAGCTCTAATTTCTGCTAGGTGGTTTGTATTCTTAAGGTGAAAGAGCATAGTGAAAGAGAATATGAGGCAGACTGCAGACTACTGTTGGGCATAATCAGTTTTCGATCCCATCTCAATATTCCATCATCTGATGGCAACGAAAAGAATAAAACACCAACCTTAGATATATACGTCTCTTGCTCTGAGCAGATTGCGACTTGTCAAATTCTAATTTTAAAATGGAAGGATTCATATTCTGCAACCTCAAGGGACAGGACCTTTGAATATAGACTCAGAGAAAGGTTCCTCCTTCAATCAATATGCAATTAATCTAAAAGAATGGTGGAAAAAAAATGATAAAAGTGGTGTTAATTGGGGATGTTCCAGGGTGTGGAAAAATTGAGGATTCAGTGTGGCTCGGGAACAAGCAAACCATATTTCCCTCAAATTCCAAAGGAAAGCTACCTCCCTTAAACTGGCTCTTCCCAAAACAAATTAAATCTATCCCAAAATCTAAGGTGCCTCCAGAAAACACAATAATGAGGAAAGTGATGATGGGTGGCATGCATGTTCGTGAGACGAAAGCTATATATATGATGAAGTTGTTTCTATACATACCTGATGCGCTTGTTGTGTTTTGGCAAGTGGAGGGAGAATACCCACTCCGACAATAGCATGTGAATTGGTTGGAGGTATAGCCGCACTGCCCACCGGATTCAACACATTCTGTACACAAACTATTACTGGCATTCCACTCCAACCCGAAACCACCCTTAAGAGCTTCTGTAAGAAGAGTCAGTGTACCTCCGCCGCTCACTATAGCGGTAGCTGCTGACTTGAAAATCGGAACCGTCACATACACACCGCAACTCCCTATGCTGACGCCAAGGTTAAGATCCAGTGTTGTATAGTAACCAGTGATATTGGTGCAACTGAACTGGTTGGAAGGCGCGATAGTAAGTTGGGGACAATCATAGTAGAGGGTTACGTCTGTATAGGTGGCATTATAACTAAAAATGGATCCATTCAGAGTGGTGTTAACATATGTAGGAGGGCAGTAACTATCCCAGTAATCCGCCCTAGCAACGGTGAGAGTATGGGATGAGTTATTGATATCCAGGATTCGGTAACTCGCCTCCTTCATTGTAAACACCGGGGCTTCACCATTACAAGTCAGCTCGAACCCTGGATGGCCACAGTAAGGAGGGCGGTTCCCTCCCCAGAAAGGATAACTAATATTCATATTCCCGCACTCATACTTTGCGCCGCAGCTGACGAATTGTTGATTGGCCTCGCACACAACCCTCGGAACAGGGACCATGAACATGAACAGGAGGATAAGGAAAACTGGAAAAAGATGGAGATTCATTTTGCAAGAGAGAGCGATTTGGAATGATTCAGAAGGATATGGATATGGAGATGGAGATGAGATGAAATTAATTTCCTTTCTCAATCATGAAAATAAAATTAAACGGTGGATCTTTGAAAAGATTTGGAGAGTTGTGAAGCTTTTTCCAAGGAAAAGAAGCTTCTGTTGGAATGTGATGGGAGCCGGTGGTGGCAATGTAACTGACCGAGTCTAATGTAAATAATCTATCGCTAAGTGGTTTTCCCTGTACGCAAATCCAATATTTAATTCATTTTCGATCGGCACTTGGTCAACAAACCCAACAGCCTATAAATGAAGTCCCGGAAACTCATAAAATTTATCATGATTCATGTATAAGTCAAAAGTCAGGGAAATGACAATTTCTCCTCCTTTGCCTGTTCCTTTCCCTTCCAGCTTCTAAGTATTTATTGGTTTTCATCTTAATATAAAAAATAAAAAGTCTGTTCTCTCGTTTCTCATCTTTTCAACTTTAATTTCTATAATACCCAAATCTTGTTTTTCTCTCTGCTCAAAATATAACTAAATTTACTTTAAAAAAATAAAAAATAGGATTTAATATTCTTCTCCAAATTAAAAAAATTTATAAATTAGTTTTGTTAATTAACTTCACATATGAATAACAAATCTATAAATCCAAAAAGATATACCACATATAAATAAATTAGTAGTTAATAAAACATAAGAAATTTTCTTCCATTTTCTTAATAATCAAACATAAACCTTAATTATTATTTACTTACTAATTTCCTATGTTTTCACATATTTTATTTTAATTATATAAAATAATAATTTAATTAAATTTGGAATTTTGATACACTTGAAAATATTTTAAATTAGTTTTTTTTTTTTTTTAATTATGAATACTTCCAAATATGTATATCTTTATTATATAAAAAATAAAAATAAACAAAAGACATACCTATAAATGTCACTAATTTAATCCTACTATATATATTATTTATTGATGTTATTATTTATATCTTTATTCAACGGTTTAGATTTTTTTACACCCTTTCACGATAAAAAAGAGAAGTTTGATAAGTATATCTCAACTTATAATCTCTTGGGGGCATTTCGAAAACAGTTTTCAAAAAATAAGTTTTAAAAACAATATTTTAAAAATAGGTTTATGAAGTTTCTAAAATAAAAGTCGAATTAAGAATTTAGAATATTATTTAACCCATGTTTTATATTTTTAAATTTTACTAAAAAATAATTTTTATCTATAATACTTTATTCTTAATTATTCTCCTTATTTATATAATTATTTTAAAAAATTAATTTCTAAAAAAATAAGTAAAAATTATCAAAATATACCCTACTTTTAGAACAAATTCTCAAAATGTTTTCTACTCCAAAGAATGGTTTTATACTTTTAAGGAAAACAAAAGAAGGAAAAAATGTTCTTAAAATTAGTTCAAACAACAGACTCTTAGTATTTTCCTTAGAATGAAACGATTTAACAAGAAACAACAGGACATGGAACTTAATATTAACTACCATGTCCCAAGGCACTCAACCACGAACCCTTTCCTTTCCCTGTTCTCGCCAAAAGCTCATTACGATTAGGCTCTCATCCGTACCCCATTGGTCTTGCTAGTTAACAATCGACGGCAGCACCTACTCATGGACTCTGTCTCCAATCGTCTTTCTTTCTTTGTCTATTATTTGGAAATTAGAGATGATGGCTTAACTAGTACGCATGCATCTACACAAACAACTTGAAACGTATAAACTCATGAAAACTTGGTAGGGGTCTGAGGAGATATTTGAGAGGAGAATGAAGGAGATGAATTAAGACGAAAGAAGTCTCATTTCTGATGGTGACGAGTTTTGACTAAGTAAATCTGGCTCGGAAAATATCGGAGTTTTGACTATGAGGATTGCGTGTAATGCCAAAAATATGCTCATGACTGGAAATCAACGCCAAGTGGAATCCACGTATTCGTCTGTCTTCTATGGCATAATTACATAACAGTAGTGAGAACTCTTGAATGTGTAGTTCGATCATAACCCGGAGAAAATATGAACGGGGTTCAAGAAGGCACCAAAGTCTATATATTGTATTGATCAGACTTTGACAAGACAATTAGGGTATTTAAAAATTTAAATAAAATACAAGTGTTTGCTAGAATTTCATTAGATTAGGGCAGCTGTCAAGGTCTCTATGCCCGAAATCTGCACTTGATAGGTGGGGGAGTCGGCCACCCACGTCTTTCGGGCAGCTATGAGGGGGTCGGTCACGTACGTCTCCCGAATAATTTCCAGACTTTTGAACCTTATTACTTGATTGGACAGCATGATTGGGCATCATCAGTCAAAGCTAGTCACAGTTGTCTGGTACATTGACTTGTATTAAAGTACAAGGCGCCTACAACTGACCTCCAACTCCTCCACAAGGGGTGATTATTGCGTATAAAAACTGGGATGATGATCACATCTTTTACTTAATTTCAATATTAAAATTACCTTACAATTAAGTAATTATGTCTATGTTCAATTTCCCCATGTTTTATTTTTTATTTTTTGAGTCTTTTATGTTTACGATGATACTTCGCAAATAAAGAAGATCTCAAAATCCTTCTCCGACATTCCATATATGAAGAGAATTTGCAAGGAATTATCAAGTATCTATATGATCAATAAAATGTTTTGAGGTGATTAAAGGGGTTAAACATATTCAATTGACGTAAAATAAATTTTGTCAAATTCTTCACTTTTCAAACTTAAATCTAACTAAATTTTAGAAACTTTGGAGATTGTTTGTCTACGAAACTATATAGAGAAAGACGAGGGATGTTCCAATGCACCACAAAAGGCCTCACCACCTACAACCACCATTTTGGTATCAAAACTCACGTGATTGCAACACATGAGAGCGATTGACTAATTTCAACCAATGAAGGAATGGGTTGGGCCAAAGTGGGTGACTAATTTCAACCAATCTTGAGCCCTTGACTTTGGGAAAGACCTCTAGGAATAAGTAACTTAAGGCTTGCTTAGGAAAGACATAAAAGAGGAAATGAGCAACTATTTAGTGGGTTCAAATCTTTTGCCTTAAGGGTGAGTTCTTGCACATTCTTCCTTAGTTCTTATAGTCAACCTTAGGAAGATGGGATCTTGGATAAACTTTTATTTTTAGGTTATTTATTTATTTTTTATTTTCTTGTTGTTGCTTTCGTTTATTTTATTTATTTTGAATTGGTTTTTATTTAATGTATAATTAATTTTTTTTAATATTACTGATCATTGTAATTTCATATTTGATTTAATATCTGACGTTCAATTTTTTGCTTTTTATTTTATTTTTTCAAGTTAATTTCCATTTAGTATCTATTGAGTAGTTATTGAGGTTAGGGAAAGGGTGCTCTAAGACTTTACTTCCCTCCATTGGAATGACTATGCTCATAATGCATTCATAATTCAAAGTAGCTTGTTAATTGATTCCTTCTTATTTGCTAGAAAGCACCATATCTCAATATTTGACAAATGGCGATTATAGGGTCTCAATGGGTATCTCAAATACTTAATGGGAAAGTCATTTTGAACAAATAGATGAGATGTTAAGCTCAATGAGGCCATCAAATTTGACAATTGGGGATTATAGGGGCAGTGAGTATCCTAACACTTAATGGGAAATTCATTTGGACTTAGGATGACCTTTATTAAGCCCATGTAGTATTCCCAATCTACCCCTTATGAGATACTATATAGTGGACTAAAAAATGAGGAAGATGAGGACCACATCCCCTCTTTAAAATGATTCTCTCCTTACATATTCTTGTTCATTCTCTTTGCTTAAAGTTTAACTTGATCACTGGTGGGGAATTTTTGAGGTCTCCTTGGATCTTTCTTGTGTGATAGGTTATCCTTAGCAACTGAGTGGAGCAACATTAGAGTGGAGCTTCGATAAATACACTAATGTCTAAATCAACCTAATTAAAGTTATCACAGTACTCAATAGTAAAACCGCCTAGGAGAAAAAGGTTTGTACAATATGTAAGTGATCAAAGAACATAAGTTCAAGCAACATCCAATGTCTAAACTAAAAAAAAGTAGCTACACTAATAGATGACTGATAAACATAAGTTAACATCTAGTATTTGAACTCAAAGGAGATCGGGCAACATCCAATGTCGAAACCCAATGAACAATAGCTGTTCCATCAATATATTGGTTCTTTCTAACAATTACATCCCCTTATGAAATTCCCATGACTTGCACTACTTGATAAAAAGAACCCCATAAGGGTACCCGAAATAAGATTCCCATGTTATGGAGTGTAGTGTCCATAACAGGTAATAAACTGATCATGGAATGAGCAAATTCTGCTTCCCTTGGGGCTCCCCCAACCAATTAGGGAAGTCTCCCAGATTTTCTTTGAACTCCCTTTTAAAGAGTTGTATCCATCTATTTTGGTTTCGTACAAGGAATACAAACTGAAGGATTGTTTGAGAATTGAGACACCATTTTTTCTGTATAGACTCTCAAGATTTTTCCCTGGTCCTCTAATCCTTGTAGATTTGTCAGGTATGACTCACAGTGAGCTGTGCTTGTCAAAAAAAGAAGAACCAGAAATCGTTTGTAGTTCAGCATGAATTCAATAAATTAGCAGGCATGGAGCATGTGCTTATCAACATCCAACATTGTGGAATTCTACATTATTCCACTCATTCTTTAACTTTCCAGACATTATTAGTTTCAAAGACTATCATTGGTTTCCCCCCAATTGTTTTTCCCAGTTTTCAACGTAAATACCTTGTTTCTATATATCGCAAATACATTTTTCCCTCACACAAGTTATTTGCCTTTTAGGTTTATTTTAGTGACCAATTCCTAACCAACGACTAATAAGGTTTCTCGCCTTAAATACAACCAACACAGTTGGAGAATTCAAAACAGGCCAATAAGAGTACAACATGCATACATAACTCTTGTAAATAGAAAGTATAAGGACAACTTAAAGAGTTGATTAATTACGAAAGGCTTTTCATACTGCTTGGAATGCTGACAGCTAACCAACAAAATGAAATTGAAAGCAACTCTATAGTTGGAAAAGGGGCGGCTTAAATGATGTAGTCTTATTATCTCACAAAAAATTCATATCTCTGTGTAACTACTTGCAAACTATATAATGTTAAATTAAAAGTTTCTTACTTGCAAGAGAAAGGACTTGCGATACTTTAGAGGGCAACAAGTAATTATCACCACACAAAAATAAGATAAAAAATCTAGCAAGGAAACAAACTTTATTGACATGGCCTTATTATTCCCATACGATTTCTATTTTCTATTCATGCCTAGTTATTTACTAGGTCTGTAATGGTTTCATCACCCGTACCAAGGGCATTGGACTCTTCTGGTCCCACAAGGGTTATAGAGTTACTTATTGCTTGGTCCACTACCTAATACATAGTCAATCTTCATATAATTAGTTATTGAAGGGATAGGATGATCCTAATCAAATTCAAGAACTAGTTGATTAGAATTGATCTCTAATTTCTTCTATAATTTTGATCACAGAGGGTTCTGCAATTGCAGGACAGTTCTTCACCCCTCCAGAAGAAGTATTCCTACCTCCCGTAGCTGGTGGATTGCAAGTCATGATTTGAATTTGGTGGCCAGGGCAACTAATGAATTCTCAAGGGTAGAAAGTGTTTGATGCTATGGTGTATTGAGCTTGTTGGTGTGTGGGTGCTGTGCTATATATGAATCTTAACTAATGCCTAAGGGTATGAAATAAAACATGACATTGAGATGCGTACCTGGAGGGGAAGATTCCTGGGGTGTTCCGACGTCACCTGTTGGGGAACCACATGTTTTGGAGGCTTGAAGTTGATCTTTGCAGTAGCAAGTCGTTTGATTCAAACCGAGGTCATAACCACATACTCCCTTTGATTCCAGGCATTCACTACATGCTGTACCATCCACATTCAATCTCACCTCAATTCCTTCTCCAATCACTCCTTCAATTAATTGATCCAAATTTTGAAACTTTCCAATTCCTTCCAAAATGGATGTTGAAAGAATTGGAACAAACACGCTGACATTGCATGGTCCAGGGCCCTGAGGCTGTGGTGAAGCTACGAAGTAACCATCCTTCAGAGGAATCCCAGCTATGGAACAAGAAAATTTTTGAGGCATAACAGATATTGCCAGAGAATAGGGGCAACCATAGAAAAATGTTACATACTGGTAAACCGCTGCATAATCAAAGAGTTTGGGATCCAACGTAGTGTTAACAAGAAGGGGCGAGCAAATTCCCTTCAAGTAGTCCTGTCTGGCAATTCTTAGAGTTTGAGCATCCTTGTTGAAACTCAAAACGCGGTAATTAACTCCCTTAATCTCTATGGTTGCTATACCATCATGACAACTGAGTTGCAGGTCAAGATGCCCACAACCCAAGGGCCGGTCAAATCCCCAGAAAGGATAACTCACGCCTGTGATGTTGCCGCAGTTGAACTCTTTACTACAGGTATTGTATTTGTACAATTCAGCAGGGTTGCCTAAAGACAGAGGAAAATCGAACAAAACCAACACCAATAAAAGGAAGAGGCCTAGAGATGGTGAAGATGAGAAAAACAAGGAATTCATTGTGGGCAGCAGGGGCTAGAGAGTGTGAGACGAGCTGATGGATAACAGGAGTTGGGTTATTTCAAGGAAAATAACGGAGATTGTGGAAGTGAATTGACTTCATCCATGGTGAAGACAATCCATAGAAAGTGATGGAAGGACTCGAGCTTTGTTTTCTTCTCGACTTAAAAACTATTATAATGTGAAACCATTTTTCTTTACCAAAGGCAAATTACTTAAATACCCAAACCTTTAAGAAGTAAATCAAGTGGCAAACTCAACTGGAAATTAGCATTAGTTTATCCCCCATCTACCTGTCTAACACTGACAGTGGATATATATATATTTATGCCAAATATATATATATATATTTTAAAAGCAATTTTCTTATATTTTTTATTTTGGTGATTCATATCCTCACCAATAATTTTAAAAGCAAATACCATTTACTTTACAATATTTGACCAGTTCTGGACTCAATAAAGAGAGTAGTTGCATGGTGACGATATGCAAATCCAAGTGCGTGCGGGAAAAGAGCAAGCAGAGTTGAAAAAACCGTCAATAGGGGAAAGAGAAGTGTGAAGCAAGTGAGGATTTCACGAGATTTCATGTTCATATTTATGCGTACTTGTGGCTGAAGCTTCCTTTTTGTCGACTTGTTCATATTTTAGACCAAACCTAAAGAAAATAGAGGGGTCCAATACCAAACGGCAGGATCAAAGAATTTGAATTATGAATTGTGGGTTTTACCAGTTTGCCCACTTACGCAACATTGGAGTCTCTGGGTTGAAATCAATGACCAGATTTGTACATTGGGTCCACAGTCTTCATGGTAAAGACTTTATATATATGTTCATGGAAACCTGAGGAAACGGAGATAAATGGCTTCACCTGACTGCAACGCTATTCAAAGATGGTGAAGGGGACAAAAAAAAAGAAAAAAAGAAAAGAAAAAAAGCCAAAGAAAAGAAACTTGTAATGGTGGCACAAGAGTAATGAAATTTTGAGGTAGTTTGAGAAATATTAATTGGTTGATATTAGTTGGTAACGTATAAACTGCTCAATGGACTTGGAGATTGTTCCAATTCAATAGTCCACAAGATTTGATGAGATGTAGGAACAAGAAAAGGGATGGGATTAATTCAAGAGTCTTGACAGACCAACGACCCATGAATACCTATGCCGTGATCTCACAGTTAGATACACTAATACCAAATCAAAGGACATGGGTTTGGTGGTGAGTCAAGTCCCTGGAAGATAAACTGAGTGTCGTGAACGGGGTGGTAGACTCCAGAGAAAACTGGTAAAACCACCACCTTTGATTTCATATTTTCCCATTTACGCTGGATCATTTTAATGTGTAATCTTCAGGTCCTATGATCAGAAAGGATGAAGACAGATGGGAATTAAAACTCTCTGCCGTTCGTACACCGGCTACCAATCTAGCTATAAATGATGTATTAATTGAATAATGTGGGCAGTTGGTGCAAATTTCCAAAGGGTGGTTGAGATAGTGATGAATGGTTGTCATTTTGTGAATAAGATTGGCCAATATGATGACACCACAATTGGGAAAGCTTCAAGTGTCGCCCATTTACAATATGGCCCACACCGCCAATTTCACAAGCTTGGAGAAGCTGATCAGGTCCAAGTATCAACAACCACATCTATAATCCTCTTTTGTATTGCATCTCATAACCAATTTGGGTGAGAAGAGAATTATTATTATTATTTTTTTAATCTCATTTCTTTTCTTAAATAAACAATTAATTTAGAGTTATAAGAGTCAGAAAAATGCTGAAGCTTTTAATTAGATAAAAAGAAGGATGTGGCAAATGGGGCTTAAAGCACTTAAGAAATTTGAAGTTCAATGTCTATACATGTGTTGTAATAGAAATTAGAATTTTTTTATTTTTTCTTCAAGAAAGGGTCCAAGAATATAGAGCAATGTTGGTTTAAGCTTATGAACAAGCTCTTGCAAAGGGCTTTGAACGAGTTTCAGTCAAGCTCAGGACAGGCTCAACGTCCACCCCAAATCAAAAGCAAAAGCCCCACCCACTTTCTTCGCCGGCAATGGGGCTGTCAACGTAATGTACAGGATACAAAATTGTGGAGAGGAAAATGAAGGGCTTATCTAGACCTTTTCATAATTCTTTAGAAGAGAAAACATATTTTTTTTTATCATTTAAAAATCATATTTAATAAATTTTGATTGTTGTTTTGAGAATTATTTATTTATTTATTTTTCACTACCTGCCGTGGCGTGGTTGACTTCTTAGATTTCATTTCTTTATTTTATGGTAACTTGTGTTATTGAAAATTATTATAGATTCATTTAGGGTTATTACTTGACTCATTATGAAACTTCCTTTGGGTAAGCCTACTTACTTAACTTGATTGACTACGGAGCTACTTTGCTCTTTCCGTTAGCTACTCTCATATGACCACCGTTTCTCTCCTTAAATTATCTAGTCCGCCTGCCCTCCGCTTAGTTAAGTGGTCCATTTGCTTTCAAACGACTTCATGCTATAACACTTCATTAAGAAAAATCAGAGCCTATGATATTGACTATTGAAAATATTTGGGCTGTTTTATCATATTTTTTGAAATTTAATTTTAAAAATTATTTTTAAATTAAAGAATGTAAAATAATTATTTTAATATTTTATAAAAATAAGGGTGTTTAACAATTTGTTTTTAAAAGTAATTTTTTTTAAAAATAAAAAACAAAACCTTGTTTGGATAAGTTGTTTTTAAAATAATTTATTTATTTACTTTGGCTTTATAAAAATATTGCAAATTCAATTGGTATAAAATAAATTTAATTAATTAAAATCTTATTAAAAATGAGAATAGTTTTGTAGTTACAAATAAATAGTTTTTAGTAAAACACATGAATAATAATATTATAATAAATTATAAATTATATATATTTTTATAAAAATAATATACTATTTTAATATATGTTAGAAATATAAGGATATTAACATCTTCTTAATTTTTCTTTTGTTAAAAATGTATAGTAATAATTTAAAATAATATTTTAATTAAAAAGAATAATGAATAAAGTTTAACTTTTTAATACATAAATGAGTCAAGTTTTTTCATTGCATATATATATATATATATATATATATATATATATATATATATATATATATTTAATATTAAATTACAAACATAATATTCTAAAATATTTTGATTTAATATGTAATTAATTAGATTTTTTTTAATTCAAAATTATTTAATTTTTTTTTAAAATTCATTAAAGAATTTAACTTATTAATTATATCTTACAATTTATTTACTTAAATTCAAAAAATATATTTGTGTATACAAGAGAAACAGTAAAGTAATGACTTATGATATATATATATATATATATATATATATATATATATTAATGATTAGATCTATTTTTGAGTTCTAAATTATTTTTTAAAATTGTTAAACCCATTAATAAATAATTCAATATAAAGTGTGACTTGATTTGAAGTTCCGTTTTATAGTGAGAAAATCTATAAAAATATAAAATATAATTATGTATAGAAAAAAAATAATAGACTCATTATAAACCAATTTTTATCCAGAAATTTATGATATCAATGAATTTATTATTTAATTTTAAAATTATTTTTAAAAAATACTAAACTTGTTAATAAATCCAATACATTAAACCTTTTTTAATTTAGAGCTTATTTGTTTGGTTAAAAATATTAGAAAATAATGAGTTGATGAAAAAGAAAAATAATAGAGTTATTTTAGATTAATTTTTGTCCATAAATTTTTTGTATGGATTGGATCACTATTCAACACATTAAGTCTTATTTAATTTGGAGTTTATTTATTTAATGAAAAAAATAAAAAAAATAAAGATTTTATGTAAAAGAGAAACAATGAAGTCTTATAGACCCAATTTTTATCCATGTGAAAGAAACTAACTCTGAAATTTAAAATAAATTTTGATTTATGATTTACTAATATTGTTGAGTTTTATAACTTTTTAGTATTAATTAAATTGGTTGTTGATAAGTTTTAAATTATTTTTGAAAATTAATAAATTTAATTTTAAATTTATTTACTTGATAAAATATTTTGGAGAAGTTAAAAGAAATTCAGAAACATACATGTAATTTAAATGAAGTTTGTATTTTAAGATTTTCGGTATTGTATTAGATTGTGTGAGAGAGAAAGAGAAGATGTCAAGAATATTTATTTTTATTTTTAAAAATCGATAAAAATAAGTTTTGCTTGTTTTTTTTTAAATTTTTTTTCTATTTCACTTTGCTTTTAAAAATCATTTTTAAATAACAAAGGTCAATTAGGAATTTTTAAAAACTGTCTTTCTCTTTTCAAAAATTAAAAAATTGTTTTTAAATCACGGAAATAGGCTCTTCAGTCTTTTTGATTTTTGGGCTTTGGGTCCTAGGCACTCTAAAGTCATTTCTTAATGTTCAAGCATAATCAGCACGACATGCAGGTTATAGGCCCCATTCGCTAGTAGTTCTTCCCAGCGGAATGAAATTGGGCATGCTTTGTTTGACCAATGCCTTGTAGCTAATAATAATTATTCAATCAAACTCCAGAAAATGCAAAAAACCTAAAATCAGTAGCTACCACTAAAAAAAAAGATTGATTTGTAGATAGCAGTTCATGACCAGCCATCCATTGTCAAAGCTTACCTTGTACTTTTATAGAAGACTCTGATAACACATTGCAGCATCAATCATGATTCATAACCATGAAATAAAGGTTACAGCATCGCTACAGACTTCAAAGCATATACTTTGCTCCCTCACAAACAAAATTTAAGAAAAAGAAAGGGGGAAAAAGGCAGATAGCGACTGAAAGGGAGGAGAGGAGCCCATCATCCAAGTTTCATGTGAGTCCTCAACAAGACCCAACATCATTGACAATGCCATGAAGCTTTTTGTCTAGAACTTCTGAGCAGATCTGCCCCATCATGTGGTAGAAAGACATGAGCTCTGATAACTGCTCTACTGACATCTTCCTCATTAAAGTTTTTGCTGCCCGATCTCTCTCCTCATTCATTTTCAATCTCTGGAAATAGGAAGATCCATTCCTCACTGTTGCCCCCATTTGCTTCAACCTATTCTCTTGTTGCAAACTCAGTACTGTGTTGGACTGCAAACAAACAATGATTGCATCATATTCTTCACTGAACGGGGAAGAGAATCAAACGCTTTTGTTATATTTCCATGTAATAATACCTCAAGAAATTCTGCTCCAGCTTCAAGTTCAGACTCTTTAGATGGGTTCATTCCACGGCCTGTTGTGTATATATCTTTGGCAATGGAGAAACTGCGAACAATAATTTTTCTCCTGTTCTCCATTTCTTGATCAAGCTTGAGAGGCTTTGGTGGCAAGGCGGTTGAGCAATTAAGCTTCTTCTGATAAGCAATCACAGCCTTCGCGAATTCCTGCAAAATCGCCGCAGAAATCTGAAAAGTCAGATTCCCATTCACAGAATTGTCACAATCATGATGAATTAGATTAGAAGAGATGATATGGGATTCTTATAAAATTAACCTGATAAGCAGATGGGCAGCCCGGATAATCAAATTCATCGGAATCCGGCCGCCTCATTCGCTCCGGATGAAACTGGAGTCCCATTATAAACTTCCCCTCTTCAGGATTGTAAGCATCAGGGTCGTAGAACCCTTCTATCAAGCCATCTGGGGCAAAAGCCATTGGCACAAAACGCTGAGCCAATACCTTAACTCCTTGATGGTGATAACTATTCACCAAAATCTCCATTTTCTTTTGATCTAAAGATTCTTGAAACCAATGATGCAAAGGGGTGTTGGCCACCACCTTCACCACATGTCTATGCCCATCATAATTCTCATAATCAATGTGCACCACCCTCTCACATTCTGGGCGCTTCTTTGGGAGCTCTTTCCCTATGTCTTGATAAAGGGTACCCCCACATGCAACGTTCAGGACCTGTGACCCCCTGCAGATTCCCAAGTAGGGTATGTTCCTTTCAAGGCAAAGCTTGGCCAGTCCCAATTCGATCGAATCCTTCTCTTTATCAATGGCGGTATCGCTTGCATGCAGTCTTCTTATCTCTTCGAATTCCTCAGGAGAAAGACCAGAATGCTCAGCCTCATACAGCGAGGGATCAATGTCTTCTCCTTCACAAAGAAGAACACCATGGATGGGCTCAAAGCTTTCAAGCAACCTATGAACCCCGGTCACACGAGGCACAATAACCGGCACTGCTCCATACCCAACTATCAGATCAAGATGGTATTCACCTGAGAATCAGGGATTCAATTCAAATAATTAAGCCCACACAACAAGAACAAGAACAAGAACAACAAAAGAACAAATCTTTTTGAACTATAGATCTTGTTTTCGATTAGGTTAATTTTTATCAGGCAAAGATGAAAGAGAGAGAGGACGTACCCACAAAATCCACGAACTTGTTCTTGCGAAGGGTACGTCTTGAGACGATGAGAACGCGAGGGAGGATGACAGAGAGATCGGTTGCCATGGTTGTGATTTTGCGAGAGTTTAGACGATGCTTCTGACATATCCTAACCTTTTTTATATTTATGATCGTTTTGGTTATATATAGAAAAGCAAATTTGAACTTGATTTGCTAATAAAATATTGTTACGTGGAAATCGGTGAGCGGGGTCAGGCCGCCGCATTTAGCCAAGTGTACAGAACAGCAGGGTTTGGTTGTTGGCTTGTTGCCAGTGGAGGA